>NW_027149871.1:0-300000 GCF_031143425.1 Pleurodeles waltl | reverse complement strand
GCTATTAAAGCCAGTGTTAACAGCCTTCAGATCACAAGTGTTAAGCATGATAGTTTACCTGGTAATACTCCCTGGAATTGGGGCCCATTTTGATTACAACATGTAATAGGCAGCATTGATGTTCTCAAACAGCTGGAAAACATGCAGGGGCGTACCTTCAGGGGCAGTGTTTGGGGTGTTAAACATCCCTAATAGATGTAGTCTCTAATAAATAGTTGGGTAGAGGTGTTTTAAGTCTGGTAGGGTGAGATGTTTGTTGGAGTTCATTTGGGCTTTTTACGTACACAAAGACACACACAGAGTCAGTTTGAAGGTCTTACAATGGTTGTTTTACAAAATATTGAGCTTTAAGTACTTTAACAATCCTCACTCTTCCCCCTTTCCACTGCTCCTTAAAACCTTGTAAGGAAATGCCTCTTTTTGTATGGTCATCCCCAGGTTCTTTGACTGACACTACTGGTTTTTGTGACTTTGAAAGGGAACTGAGGCCTGCTAACCAGACTTCAGCGCCAGAGCCCTGAACTCAAAATGTGTATATTACATTGGCTAGACCCGATCAGCATAGGCTAGCTATACCTGTAAGCCCCTTGTATATATGTACTCCGGGTACCCTGGGCCTGTAAACTACAGTCACTACAGGGACTGCAGCACTGATTGTGCCACCCTGGGTGTGACAGAGATAAAACAAGTACTCAGGTCTGCCATTGCAGACTGGAAGTGCGGTTTCAAACTGCTAGTCTGACTCTGCCATTTAAAGCCATGGCAAAGTCAAAAGTCCCACTGAAACATGTGGAAGTCATCCCTAAGGCAGGGTGCAGCATAATTCATGGGCAGAACATGTATTTACGTATTTGAAGAGGATTATCATTCATCAGAACCTCTTCTATATCCCATGTTCCTTGCTGTGCCAAAATAGTGATATCTTTCTGTGCTAGTAGTAATTTCAAATTTCGCTTCAGACCCGCTGTTAGAAATGGCCTCTCTGCAGCATCACCCCCAAATTTGTCCTTCCCCCTTCTCTATCTATGACTTAATTTTTGCTGGCTTTAAGACTCTGCGCACTTTACCACTGCTAAACAGTGATAAAGTGCATATGCTCTCTCCCACAAACATGGTAACATTGGCTCATACCCAATGGGCATATTTTATTTACTTGTAAATCCCTAGTTAAATGCACTACATGTGCCTAGGGCCTGTAAATTAAATTGTACTAGTGGGCGTGCAGCACTGATTGTGCCACCCACATAAGTAGCCTCTTAACCATGTCTCAGGCCTGCCATGGGAAGGCCTGTTTGTGCAGTTTCACTGCCACTTCGACTTGGCATTTAAAAGTACTTGCCAAGCCTTAAACTCCCCTTTTTCTACATATAAGTCACCCATAAGGTAAACCCTAGGTACCTCCTAGAGCAGGGTGCTATGTAGGTAAAAGGCAGGACATATACCTGTGTGTTTTAGATGTCCTGGTAGTGGAAAACTCCTAAATTCGTTTTCCGCTGCTGAGAGGCCTCTTCCTTTCATAGGCTAACATCAGGGCTACCTTCATATAATGTTTGAGTGGTAGATTCGGATCAGAAAGGGGTAAACATGTCATATTTAGCATGTCCAGAATGGTAATACAAAATCCTGCTTACTGGTGAGGTTGGATTTTATATTACTATTTTAGAAATGCCACTTTTACAAAGTGAGCATTTCTCTGCACTTAAAATCCATCTGTGCCTTACAGCCTGTCTCCAATCCACAACTGGGCCTGGCTGGTTGACAGCTCACTTGTGCATTTCACCCAGAAAACCACAAACACAGGATACTCAGTCACACCTGCACTCATCTGCATACTGAATGGGTCTTCCTGGGCTGGAAGGGTGGAGGGGCCTAAAACTTATATTTCAAAGGCTAGTCGCCTACCCTCACACAATGGACTGCCAAACCCCCTTCTGGGACCATGGCAGACAGACCTGTACTGAAAGAGGGCCTTGTGCACTTCAAAACCACTCTTTGAAGTCTCCCAACTTCAAAGCCACTTTGGGTATATAACCTGGGTCCCTGACCCCACCAACTCAGACAATTCCTGGGACAGAGAATCTGAACCAGATCCTGCAACCTGCCAAGAGGAGCTGCCTGGCTGCCCAAAGGACTCACCTGGACTGCTCTGCTGTGAAGGACTGCTGCCTTGCTGTTGCCCTGCTGCCTTGCTGGCCTCTGGCTCTGCTAAGAAGTGCTCTCCAAGGGCTTGGATTGAGCTCGCCTCCTGTTCCTGAAGTCTCAGGGCCAAAATGACGTCTTCTCTTCAAAAGGAACTCCTTACGCAGGAAAAACAATGCACAGCCTGCCGGAATTGACGCACAGCCTGCCTAGCGATGAAAGAATCACTGCATCGCCGACCCGGAACGACGCAGCCCGGCTCCCTGAGTGGAGATTGACGTAGCACCAGCGTTGTGTCCGGAACTTTGATGTACAGCCCACCGGATCAACGCATCGCCGAGCTGGAACGACACAGCCCGACTTCCTGCATGAGGAATCGACGCAGTGCCTGCCGTGTGACAGAAACTCTGACACATCGCCCACCAGATCGACGCAGCACCTGTGACTTCGTCCTGCACACCCAGCATTTCCACGCATGTACGCATGGGTGTAAAAGACCCCGCTTCGCAGTGAGGATCCAAGACTGCAAGCCGGAAATCGATGCAAAACCCATGCAGCGTGGGAAGAATTGACGCATCGTCTGTGCGTGTCTGGAAATTTGATGCACGCCTTTCTTGTTCCACGCATCTCCTCCTCTGCAGTCTCCATGCGTGTAATTTTGACACAAGAGACACTTGTTGATTTTTAAAGACTTAAGACTCTTCTTATCATTGCAAAAGTGATATTTCAGCTTGTGCTTATCAAATATTGATCATTTTGACATTCATTTACTCAGATAAACATCTTATATTTTTCTAAACCTGTGTGGTGTATTTTTGTGGTGTTTTCACTGTGTTATTGCATGATTTATTGCACAAATACTTTACACATTGCCTTCTAAATTAAGCCTGACTGCTCAGTGCCAAGCTACCAGAGGGTGGGCACAGGATAATTTGGATTATGTTGTGCGCTACTTTGACTAGGATTGTTGTCCCTACTTGGACAGGGTGCATACCTCTGCCAACTAGAGGCTCAATTTCTAACATGAAGATATTGTAGAGAGCTTTGGGAGGGAGTTAAAGATGGACAATATTTTTCACCTATTCAAGTATGGATCAGGATCTCAGTCTGCAAACATGTCCTTTACTTGAAGAACCCATTCTCCTGTAGGATGGTGTACTAAGGGATTTCAATTTTCTGGCTCTCCCATAGATTCTGTTACCATAGACACAGATACCCTTGATGGGAACTTCATAATATTCCACTGATTAATCAGGAGTATACTGGTTGCTGGAGGAGGGTCTGTAGGAAAGATCAGATTTGATTTAGTTACCAAGGCTTCTAATGGTATGTTCGAAAGATGTGTTTTCCCTATGTATTCAATAGTGCTTTTATGAATGACTAGAGTTAGTTGATGCTCAGCTTTGGTTGGTCCTGACTCCTGGGTTTGTGATGTTACATTTAATCAATGGTTAGACATTTGTGAATTTATCCCAGGTGTTTGTACTAATGCCTGTTGTATCCCATTATAAACTGAATGGGTTTGTCAACAATTGGATCCAGTTAATTGTTTATTCCTTTAGAGTTTGTTTCCTTGTTCACTGGTACTGTTTCCTGACCAAGAGTTACTAGATCCTCAGCATACCGTATGGATGACGGGTCATACTTTACTGCCCTTCCACCTTAATGGAAAGTTTTCTATTTTTCTTTTTTTGTGTCTTACACAGAGCCTCTTGTGTTCTTTTTATTTGCTCCTTTACTACTTAATATTGTAATTTGTGAACTGTTTCATTTTTCTGACTCTCTTTTGCTAACTGCCATGGGAACTACTTCATTACTTGACCAATCTTCAATTACGCAAATCTCGTTGACTCCTTCTATTCTACTGCTCACATTTGGTGAACGTCTGTGAGTATCAGTCCCAGTAATTTCAGTTTGAGTCATTTTATCATGTTTATCACTAGGGTTATGTTCTCCTGCTAAAGTTTGGTTAACCTTTTCCATATTCATATACTTGTGGGTGTCCAGGGCATCCCTCTTGTCCCTAGTCTTAAACTCTAGTATATGCTGTAATACAAGGAGATTTGTGTCTACATTAGTTGGAATTGTTAAATAATGTAGCCAATAGCTGGACAACAGATTTCAAATTCTTTAATGGGCCTTACAGATTCATAACATATACCTTTTCTCCTGTACAGTTCAACCTATTATGTTCATTATTCTCTTTCCAGATGTTACACCATTATTCGCTGGTGTGTTAGTCTTGCAGGAAAAATCACTAATATCAAACAGAAATGAGTGACTATGCAAGTATGGGAGGGATACTCTTCTCTGTTTCTTACTTGAGTCTTCTGTCTCTTTTTGATAACGGCTCATTCCTCGTATGAGGCTTGAGCACTGATGAGATTCCCCTAACCTTAATTTCTCTGAAAGCATAATGGCATATCTTCTGAGACTTTTGAGGCTACGTCACCAGCATCTGCTATTTTATTCAAGATTGTCTTACTCCTTAAAATACTACATTTTAACTGGTGGGTCCCCAAATCACAAGCTTCTTTTATCTCTACCTTACTCAATGCAGAACCTCCTTTAAGCATATCAGGTGCTAGCTGACTATAACATGTGGCTCAGTTTCCTTCTTACCCTTAGTATTACTATTAGAGGCAGTTCAAGTTAAAGGGAAAGCTTTGCTTTTCGGGGATGATAATATAGATAGAAAACAGTTACTGCTGTCTATAACTAAGAATACACTAGTAGGTGGTGGGTGGATCTCTGCCTATGGTATTGTTTTATTAGGAAAAAGAAAAAAGGGGGATTTCCCTGTAAAGGTCTAGCCTCTTCATTACCCTCCACCAGCATAATTCTTATACATACTTTCTTTTGTAGATCATTTTTTCTAGTTTGATCAATGTATATTCAGAGATCCCCTGTGAAAGAGATGTTTTACCTGAATCTTGAGGCGACGGGGATATTAGCTCTTGAATCTCAACTAAGAAAATTAGTTTCTTACCAGTAACTTTAGTTCTCCAGTATTGGAATCTTTCATAGATTCACATGCTTGAATCATTCCCCGTCGTCTAGATGGGAGTCCCCAGTACCTTTAATTAAGTAGTATTAACATAGGTTTAAACCTAAAGGGCCTTAAGCCTCTCAGTTTAGCACTCCATCAGAGTCATTTTAAGAAAAAGGGACCAAACTTCAGGGCCCACCAATCAGGCGACACCACCCTCTAGAACCTTCCTGAGAGAAGCTTCAGTCCCTGAGATGTTCTAAGCACAAGTGCATATAGGCTAGCCAAAAGAAAAGAGAAGTGAAGGTGAGCCTCTGCGGGGACAACTAAAGTTACAGGTAAGTAACTAATTTTCTTACTCCAGTATTGGATCTTTCATAGATTCACATGCTTGAATCAGAGTAGTAAGCAGTATTGATGCACATAGTATAACACATCTCTCTGTTCAATACATACATTAATCGTGTGTTTAAATAAACATATACATAATTTAAAGTTCTAAGCATTAGAGGCTAGACTTTTATGAGAATGTACCATGTAATTCAAACTCCTTTTTAAAGGCAATGTGCATACCTTAATTTAGGATGGTGGGATGAAAGATACAGCTCACCTTTACTGGAAAAGATTACTGGAAAGGATTTAATGGAAAAGATTTCTGAGGACTGCCTGGCCAACTGCTACTTCTCTTTGAGATAATGCATCCAAGCAGTAATGTCTGGTAAAAGAATGGCAGCTTTTCAAAGTTGCTGCCCTACAAATGTCTTGGAGCGGTACACCTGCAAACAGTGCTGCTGATGAGGAAACTGCCTGTGTTGAATGTGCAGGGACAGAGGTTTGCAGTGGCTTGCCCGCTGCCTGATGGAAAAATCGGATTGCTGAAGAAATCCATCCAGCTATGCCCTATTTTGAGAGCGGCTGACCCCGTTTGGGTGCGCTGAAAGCCACAAATGGTTGGTTTTGTGAAATGCTTTAGTCCTGTCCAGATATAATTTAATGCATCTTTTAATGTCTAACCAGTGTAATTCCTTCTCTGCTGGAGTTGTAGGATTTGGAAAGAATGTCTTGAAAACTAAGGGCTCGTTTAAATGAAAGTCCGAGGGGACTTTTGTAATGAAACGTGAGTTAGTGCGCAAGATTGTTCTATCTTGTTTAATCTGTAAAAACAGATCCTGTATGGATAGTGCTTGTATCTCACTGACACGCCTGGCTGATGTTAGAGCAATAATGAGAGCCACTTTCCAGGAAAGGAATTTCGTAGAAGCTTTATGTATTGGTTCAAATGGCTGCTTCATGAGTTGAGCAAGAACAATGTTTAGATTCCAGAAGGGAGGAGGAGGTCTGAAGTGTGAAAAAACTCTGAAAAGCCCTTTTAGAAATGGTTTAATCAATCTAGAGGACCATAACAGAGGTGAAGAGTCTGACTGTCTATAAGATGCAATCGCCGCCAGGTGAACCTTTATGGAGGAATGGGCAAGACCTGAGTGCACCAAATGTAACAAATAAGGCAATATTTGTTCCGGTGAGGAGGAAAGAAGATCAATTTGTTGTCGGTGGCACTACAAACTAAGGTGGTCATTCTGACCCTGGCTTTGACCGCCAGGGCGGAGGACCGCGGGAGCACCGCCGACAGGCCGGCGGTGCTCCAATGGGGATTCCGACCGCGGCGGTAAAGCCGCGGTCGGACCGGCACCACTGGCGGGCTCCCGCCAGTGTACCGCCGCCCCATTGAATCCTCCACGGCGGCGCAGCTTGCTGCACCGCCGCGGGGATTCCGACCCCCCCTACCGCCATCCAGATCCCGGCGGTCCGACCGCCGGGATCCGGATGGCGGTAGGGGGGGTCGCGGGGCCCCTGGGGGCCCCTGCAGTGCCCATGCCACTGGCATGGGCATTGCAGGGGCCCCCGTAAGAGGGCCCCTACATGTATTTCACTGTCTGCTGCGCAGACAGTGAAATACGCGACGGGTGCAACTGCACCCGTCGCACAGCTTCCACTCCGCCGGCTCGATTCCGAGCCGGCTTCATCGTGGAAGCCTCTTTCCCGCTGGGCTGGCGGGCGGTCTGAAGGCGACCGCCCGCCAGCCCAGCGGGAAAGTCAGAATTACCGCCGCGGTCTTTCGACCGCGGAACGGTAATCTGACGGCGGGACTTTGGCGGGCGGCCTCCGCCGCCCGCCAAGGTCAGAATGAGGGCCTAAATCTCTTCCACTTACATGAATAAATCTTGTTGGTGCTAATTGCTCTGGCTTTGGACAGTATATTTCTGCACTCCTGCGTAATGTTTAGGTGTGTGAACTCAAGGTGCTCAGGAGCCATGCTGATAACTGCATTGATTGAGGATTCGGATGTAAGACTTACCTGTTGTTCATTGTTAGCAGATGCGGAGATATTCTCAGTGGGATGCAAGGCTTCACTGACAGGAGAAGAAGCGCCGTGAACCAATGCTGGTGAGGCCAGTATGGGGCTATTAATATTAGCATGCATGGGTCTCACTTCCTTTTTGTTAGGACTCAAGGGAATGGGTGGAAAAGCATAGGCAAAGATTCCTGACCATGCTATGGAAAATCATTCCCCTATGATCCCCTTTGGTGATGCCAGCTTGCGTAGTATTGGCATTTGGTGTTTGACCGGCTTAGCAAAGAGGTCGAGGTTGGGTGATCCCCACTGGGAAAATATGTGGTTGACCGTGGACTGGTCTAGTTCCCATTCGTGACAGACTGATTTTAGTCTGCTGAGCAAGTCTGCTACCTTGTTCTGGAATTTTTGTTGTCTCCTCACTTTTGTGCAATTTTTCCCTCGTCGATGGAGTCGTAGACGCCTTCGTCAGCGGTGTAACAGGAGCAGTCGTCGATGCTGTCCTCGTTGAAATCTTGACCGTTGACGGTTTTATGGTGGAAGCTACTGTCAACAGGGTCGTAGTCGATAAAGACGGCAATGAGAAGACCGTGGTTACCGGCATAGACGATGATGAAGTGTAAGTCTTTGTCGATGATGAAGTCGTTGACGTTGTCCTCGTTGACGGTGGATGACTTGTCATCGACGTTGTTGTCACCGGAAACCATTGTAGACGGTGGAATGGACCTCATCGCTGCCGTCGTCGATGAGGATGTCGTCGACAGTGGGGTTTTGCCCAATGGTCTGTCAACTGTAGGAGCAGAGGAAGGTCTTTTAAATGGTTCAGCTGACTTAGGAGGAGGCACAGAAGATGATGTTTTAGGCCTTTCAGAACTGCTGACATGTCCTCTTTCCCCTTTTGTGGAGAATTTGTGAGGGCTGCGGCCTTTGTAAGACCCTGAGGTGGTTTCTTTGTAGGCCTGTCTTGGCTGCTCTGAGGAAGACCTTGAGTGAGGAGATCTTGCTCTTTTAGATGATTTTCTTGAAGATGTGGAAGAATCATCGCTGTCAGCATCAGAGACTGGGTTATTTCTAGATTTAAGTTTTTGCAGCCATTCTACTAATCTGCCCTCTCTATCCTTCAGGGTTTTATAAGAGAAGGTGTGACAAACCTTGCAGTCCTTGGCAGAGTGGTCTGGGTAAAGGCAGTATATGCAGTTCTGATGAGGGTCTTCAGAGATCTGAACAAGCCCTTTCTTTCCCTGTCAGACATGGTGTTGGCCTTATCAGCAATCAGTCAGAATTAGTTATGAAGAGTATAACCTTGCTGTTGTTATTCTAAAAGTTGAGAGGAGCAGAGCAGAGCTCTGAGGAGACTCCCTAGCACGACGTGTGGTAGAAAATCTGAGCAACTGGAGCTTCTCTCAGGAAGGTTCTAGAGGGTGGTGTTGCCTGATTGGTGGGCCCTGAAGTTTGGTCCTTTTTTCTCCTAAAATGACTCTGATAAAGTGCTAAACTGAGAGGCTTAAGGCCCTTTAGGTTTAAACCTATGTTAATACTAATGACAGGAAATGATTCAAGAATGTGAATCTATGAAAGTTCCAATACTGGAGTAAGCTGTTTTTCTGAGTGACCCACCCACAACTATTTTGGGACACAAAGGGCCTGATTAGGAGTCTGGTGGTCACTAAACCGCTCGACTTGGGGATAGTCCAAGCGCCTCATCACAACCCTGGCGGTCGGGCCTCCAGGAAACCGCCAGCTCCGCCTGGATCAGAGATCCCAGCAGTCTGGAGGTGGCAGCTGTCCTAAATCACCAGGGCAGCGCTGCCCTGGGGATTGCGACCCTCTTTCTCTGCCAGCGGTTTCATGGCAGTACCACTACCATGAAACTGCTGGTGGAGAACAGGTGTAGGGGGCCCTGCACTCCCTATGCACTTGGCATGAGCATTGCAGGGGCCCTCCTGGTCAGCACTATTGCAATATTCACTGTCTGCTTTGCAGACAGTGAACATTGGGAGGGTGCTAGTGCACCCTGCGCTCTACAGCATAGCCGTCAGCTCGATTACGAGCCAGAGACAATGCTGTATGCTGTCGTCTGCTAGACCAGCGGGTCGAAACTCAGGTTTCAGCCCACTGACCTAGCGGGAAACTCTTAATGGTGCCGGCGGGGAGGTAGCCTGTATGGCGGCAACCTGTCCCCCGAACTCATAGTGAGGCCCAAAGTCTCTAATGGAGTGTTTTCTACTTATCTGTTTTTTTTTACTGCCGTCCCCTTCCTCAACTACTTATTATTCTGGCCTTAACATTCTGTCCCATTCTCTGGCACCTCTTGCTTAGCGTTATCAGGGAGAAACTCTTGGCTGTTTCGCATACCCCTTGTAAGATGATTACTAATGATTTCATTTGTAACTGATGTTGTTTGGGAACACTCCATCAGCTTCTTTGCCTTTGCCTTAGCTTTCTCTTAGATTTTTCCTTGCTTATCTCCAGGCCCTTGTAGGTAAAGGCTTTGGCCCTGATTTATACTTTTTCTGCGCTGCATTTGCATACATTTTTGACGCAAAAGTGGCGCAAACTTACAAAATACAATTGTCTTTTGTAAGTATACACAGCTTTTGCGTCAAACAGTTATGCAAATACAGCGCAAAAAAAGTATAAATCAGGGCCTTTGTGTTAGTACTGACTTCTTGTTTTTAGTAAAATAATGTTTTTGTTTTCTTTCTTCTTCACTAGCCTTGTTCTCAGGATCCTTGTAGGACTCTTACTCTCTAGTGTTAGCTCCTCCTGGTCAAGGTTACCTACATTACTTGGTGTTTGAGTACCTGATGTGGGGCCAGATCAAACAATCTGCAGTGATGAGATTTTACACTTCATCACTTTTCATATTTTCAGGCTGAGATGATACTAAATAGGCTCCTCACCCTGCTGTTAGAGACCAGAAGTTGTAACAACAAATTTGAGAATATAGGTGAGATTTTGTCCTTAGAGAAACAGTTTACACAAGTTACCCAAGTTTATGGAGGCCAAAAGCCTTCAGCCATGGGCTGTAGACCTTAATACACACTAGGCCAGACTCTAAGTGATAAAGGCAACAGAAACATCTTCATAGGTGCCAAGGTTTACCCCTCTGTTCAGCCCCGCCACTCCTTCCTGCTCCCAAGTCGTTTGCTTCAACAACCGTTCCTCACCTTGCGTTGTCTTGTCAAACGTTGCTGCTTCCCTGTCTGGAACTCAAATCTCAGTTACCCACCTTAGAAGATCTTCAGTGGCAATAGACACTGGAGAACTCCAATGAGATCACCTGGAAGGTGCTCCTAGACAACAGAGAAGACAGACTGGGCAAACAGAAGAGTGGTGGAAGGAGGACTAACTCCATTGTTTTTAGTGGTTTTTAGAAAGTTAAGGAGTTACCCTGGGGTGTCAAATGCAGCAATTGCACTTTAGGGCTTCACTCAGACTGACTCAGACAGACTGAGACTCTTTGCTGGTGGTAACAAGGTATGTATTTTGTGCCAACACAGCAACAGATAGTTAATACTTAAAAATTGAAAACAGAGAAAGCTCCAGGCCGAGAGAGGAAAGCAAGCCAGGACAAAGCAGGGTGGGGGAGTGGGACGGACGCAAGCCACACCAGCTTCTAAGCTGGCCGCTTCTGTGGCCGTACCCTGATTAATCGCATGTTTCAGGTGGCTATTGCACTGTGCTCGCACCAGCCTTGAGGTTACCTCGATGCCTCTAAGTCTAGAAGCACCACAGTGGGTATTGAGGCCACTGCCGCAACACACACTTCTCCTCCTGACCACTACAGGTTGAAACCTGTGCTCTAGCCTGCCTATATGCATTGCAGTGCTCTCTGCCTCCTCCCATCACACTACCTCACCTTTCATGCAGTGTCTGTTCCCCAGTATGTTTAGACAAAGCTGCATTTTTTCCATTAGGTGAGTGTGAATGTGATAACTCTGTGCAGGGCAGTTGGTCAAAGTTTTCAAAATCACCTTATTGGTTGATAAAACTTGTACTGCACACTGTCAGAATGGTAACATCAGGTGAGCAATTATGTTGTGTATAGGGGTGTGTGAGAGTAATGTCAACAATACATAACACAGATAAGATCTATAACAGAAGGTTGTTTGAATATATAATGTAAATATGAATCTTCTGGAATACTTTACCGTTCATGCAAGATTTTTTGGTCTACAGAGAAAGAGAAAAATGATGATTAAATATTTAATACATACAAAGGTAATACATATAAACTATAGTTTACTTAAAATACTGTAGCATAACCCTTATGCAAATCCCTGCACATTAATGTACACTAGAAGAAATTTATTTGAGATTATGGCGTACACAAAGCCTGATGCGCTTTCGGAGACAAAGGGGCTGATTAGGAGTTTGGCGGATGGAAACACCCTTCCAGCAAACTCCAGACGAGCAAATCGCCGCCCTGCTGGCGACTCCCACGCCAATCCCATTAGGACTTTCTCACTGACCTGACTGGCAGAAACCATTGTTGCAAGCTCATAATAGGGCCAGCAGCAATGTTGTTGCATGCAGGGTGCACCAACACCCTTGAAATGCACACTGTCTGCACAGAAGACAGCGCGCATTTCAAGGGTGCTGGGCAGGGGGACCCCTTAACACCCCATGCTCGTGGCCCCCTGTACTTGTTCCCCGCCAGCCTTTTCATGGCAGTGCAACTGGCATGAAAAGGCTGGCAGACAACAAAGTTGTAATCAGGAGGGCGGAACTGAGTTCAGCGCAGCCCTGGCTGATTATAAGCAGGACCACCATCAGGTCATCGGGATCACTGATCCTGGGGGAGACAGAAGTCTTTTGGTGGTCCAACTGCCAAACTCTTAATTTGACAGTTGGACCGTCAAAGTCTCGGCAGTGATGACTGCCACCGTGAGTCTGGCAGTCTGTTGACCACTCATTCACGATACTTGGTCACAAACGTGAAGGATAACCCGTCCGCCGTATTACAAGTTCCATTATATCCTGTGGAACTTGTAAAAACAGCAAGTGAGATAGCCGTCATCCCATCCCATCTGCCAAGGTCATAATTAGGCCCTGAGTCTAAAGATATGAATAGGAATAGAGGTTAAACATAAGTGGAAACTCGTTGGGAGCTAACACTCTAAAACATCAAGGATTACAAGGTTTAAACTTCTGCAATTCATTATTTGAAATAAGAAGATTCTTACACCGAATGTTGTATATTAGGGAGGGGTTATGTGTGTCCTGGAAGAGGTCACTGGAATGTGGTACCTGAATATCGACCCTGAAATACTGACAGTACCAAAGTAATGGTGGCCATAATAGTGAGGGTATGTATACCTTGTTTTATCTTTTATCATAATACTGATGTTTTGAATGTTGTTCTCATATTTTATATTGCATGTTTACTTTATATTAAATTTTATTTTAAATATGTGTTAACATTTTAAATTGATTTAGATATTTTTTGGAAGGGTTGCATTTTATTGGAGGATTAGTTGGGTACAACTGATTTTCACAGAAAATATATTTTACAAATGTGTTTGATTTAATTATATCTTTACTTTGGATTAATTTATTAACTTAATTGTTTTCATTGTAATAGTTTTGTGGTATTACTTTTCTCAGGTTGTGTTTTTTTTTGAAGGAGGAGCAGATGGTGGTTTGTGTTTTTTACTTGATAGTACGATATCTCATGTTTTAAAGATTTAAAAATAGTTGTCACTTAAACAACTAAGAGAATAAAAATAATCTTAAAATGTTTTTTAATTAAATATACAAATTTGCACAAGTTTTTTTTTTTTTACTTTTCTAACCTATTCTTTGCTCAAAGCTATGTGCCTCGAGTTAGAAATGTAATTACCCACTGCGTAAATATGTGCACCGTACTCAATGTAAGTGTATGATTTGAGTTAGAGTAATAAATATACTCCCAAATATTTACATTTGCTTCAATGTATGACGGCCTGGAATTAGAAGACAAAATTTGCGTCCAACCCCTGCTCACACCAAATATATACTTTCACTTTCAGCAGTCGGATAAGGCCTGAAGTTATAGTAGTGAATCTGACGCCTTCTCATAGAAATGAACTTCCCCTAATGTATGTCTTCCTAGAATTAGAAAAGTAACGTGCACCCCCAAAAGTAATTCAGATCCTCCAATGTTTTGCAGGTGTGGCACTATAATGGTAAATATGCCCCCTAAAATAAATGTTGTTTTCACAATGTTTGCTGGACCAGATATGTTATAGAAAATCAGTCCTCCGACATCAGTACTTTTCCCAGTGTAAGTTGGATTGGAGTTAGAATTGTAGATTTGAACAAACTTGGAGCACTTTCACCTATTTATGTTGGCATACAAATAATAATTCTCGTTTCTCCCCTGACATTTTTTTATTTTAAATGTTTACAGAATTCTAAATATTAATATATCTGTTTTCTGTTTCAATTTTTTAAAATTATTATATTTGTTCAAATATAAATGAAGTAGTTGGCAATGTTATTATTTTAAAGAATACAATAAATTCAAACACATTTTTATAATGTGGCATTTAGTATCCATTGCATATATCTGTATTGTGGTTGAGAATTAATTACTTTTGTTAAATGTAGAGGTTTGATTAAAAAGGATTTCTAATTATATATGTTGGTTAATAATATTTGATTTCATTTATATGCTCCTTTGCTGGGTGTCCATTCCATCCACCCAGAGTTGATGGGCTGTCACCTGAGCTGGCCTTCTGAGGTGAGCAGCTTACTTTTTCCTTTTAGGTAACACTGAAAACGCTATGCTCTCCCAGAAACTGGAAGCACACACCGCGGTTTTGCTTTCCAATAAGATAATTCCTGACAGGCTACAATTGTTTATTTTTAGCTCAACTCCTAGATGGCAGCAGGGAGCAGATGAAAAATTATTTTTCTTCACTTCTCAGTCTGCTCATTTGTGCTTTTTTGGTCTATCTGCAAAAGAATACAATATTCTTCAAGGGTGTTAGCTCGAGAGGTGAAAATTTAGTTACTTAACTACTCAGACTAAGAGCTGATGTCTCATAACAGTGATACCTGGTGAGAGTTCCTTCCACTCAGGTCTCTTTTCAAGAAGAAACGAATACATGAAAAACAATGGAAAAATAAAAACCTTATTTCTAAACCTACAAGTCGATACTTGACAGTGTGTAAAACAGTGTCTAACAGTGGACCCAGCTGGCACTAGAGTATTTCTTCTAGCGACTGTTCTTCCAGCAGTGCCGAATGCTCACCTACAAGCGGCAGAAGTTGAGGCAATAAATGATACAACTGTCTCTAAGCTTAAGTTGACACATAATACACACTAAGTTTAAATATGAGTTAAAGACTATCACTTGGGAACTGGAAATACATTTAAAAAGCAAGTAAGGAAACAATAAGGCTTCTCTGCAGGAAACTAGCAGTGAGCATCCTCTATTCTTAATATGTCACCAGAGTTTCTGTAATACTGTGGAGGCAAGACCAAATATACTTAAAACACTTTATGAAGTAAACATGTCCAAAGTATAGCTTAGCACCGGATCTGGGCTGGTGAAATCTCTTTTGAAAAAAGAGTAGACCTTTGAGGACACTGGGGCCCGCATTATGAGTCTGGCAGTCCTGGGACCACAAGACTCGCAGTGGAGGTTGGACCGGTGCCAAATTACGATTACAAGCTGGTGTCAATGTTGTGGTGAGTATTCTGCTGTGCCAGCAGAAAACTCATAATAGGGGCGCGGGCAGAAAACCCGAGTGGCGGTTTTCCGTCCGAAAGAGTTTTGCGGGAGGCCTATGCAAGCACAGTACAAACTAAGAATTTTTGTACTGTGCTTGTCAGCAATAAACTATGTATAATAATTTGATATATTTTGTGTAAATCTACCTGAAATTTAAAGAAAAAATCTATTTGGTGAAAAATAGGTTTAATCTGCAAATATGCTAGCTGTATTTGGCATTTAAAAAAGAGTTTTTGCACTCTACTATTAGGCACTCTTCAAATCCGTTTCACAGTTTTTAAGTGTTGCCAGTTTTCTGGTCATTGTGTATCTCACTGTTACATATTTAAGATTGCTTTCTTATCCTAATTGTACTCTGCGTCATGTTTTTCATAGAAAATGGTTTTCAATCATTTTGGTTATTTACTCTTTAATAAAAATGTAAATGCAATTGCTAAATCATCAACCTTACAATTCTCATGTGTTGACAGGTTTCTGCTATAAAATGGTAAAACTTACTGAGATCTTTTTTCTTCTGAATTTGCCGCTCCTGAAAAATGAAGGAAAATCTTATTACACTTAACATCCAGGACAAGGGCATGAAAGAGTTTTGAGAGAGTCAGTACAAAATTCACAGCATGAATTTACTGCTACATGTAAAAGTAAGAGTATGTGTGCAGGCACAATACATAAAGCCTGGACAGAAAAATCAGGAGGCCGCACAAAAGTACAGATATAGCAACATTTATAATGCATCCCGTTAAACATAGGTGTGCTCATGACGCCAAGTTACGCAAATCAATAAGATGCAATGCAATGGGACTTTAAACTGCTTGGTGAGCTGTGGATTCTTTCACTTAGGAATTCTTCTTTCATTCACAATGCATGCTAAATGCTGAGATACTATCATGTATAGGCAACATTTCACAATCCGTACCCATTAAGGGAGGAAATAGGTGGATGAAGAGAAAAAGCAATAAAGTTTAAAGTTTCTACTGTCTTACTGTGATTTATATATATTTGTTTTCTGAGCTTCCAGGTAGTGATGCATTACACATAATCATCAGCAAGTAACTTGAAGGATGTGACACAAATCTTCCCAAGTTCTGCAACAGTTAGCCAGGTTTCTATATTCTATTTACATATGACGATGCGCATGCCCTCCCACACCTTTGTTAAGGTACCCAATAAAACATTATTTAGTGCAATTGTGCCTTGTATATTTGTTAATACAGTACAAAGGTCGAATTGCAGTTCATTACAATTTTACAGCAAGCTTGACCTTGAGAAGGACTCCCTCCCTGTTGCATATTCCAATTACTTTATACATGGAACAAAATTTCCTAATAGTTACAAGGTCTTCTCAGTGCATCCTTACAGTACTGCACATATGTCATCTTTGCAACCTGATTCTAGTTGAATAACTTAAAAAAACAAAGAAACAAAATAAATGCAATGGTATAGCCCATATGCAGTTGTGCACAATGTAATATGATACTTGTTAGCATTGTCAAGGGAGGGGAGAGGTATCATGAACCACGTCAGGCTTCACATTGTCAAGGGAGGGGAGAGGCATCATGAACCACCTCAGGCTTCACATTTTTTTTTACCAGCACTGAAAGAAAGACAAAATGCTGTGCTGACCATCCATTCAACTTTTCTATTTGTTTGATGTGACTGATATCCTGCAGATGAATTCAACACTATGATTTACAGGAAACATTATGAGTTAACAGTTCATTCTGTGGTGAAATACAAGCTTTGAAACAACTACAAACAGTTATTTTATGTTGCTTTCTTATGTATATGTGTATAGTGCACAACTCTTGGCGCTGAAGTAGGAGGTGTGTGGTCTGAGACAGGGTTGGGGCTACGTGAACAGCCATGTCTTCAGTTTCTTGCAGGGTTCAGGAAAGGGGGAGGAGACTCTGATGTGCAAGAGCAGGTCATACCACGCTTCGGGAGTGGTGCAGGAGAAGGAGAAGGCATGACCACTAGATATGTGTCTATGCAGAGGTTGAGGCGGTGTGAGAGTAGGAGTTCCGCTGAGTGCAGATGCTTGATAGTTTTGTGAAAGTTTATGGAGCTGTTGATGTATATGGGCCCAACGTTGTGTTAGTCTTTAGATGTGTACATGAGATTGAAGAGTTATCATCTTGAGTGAGGAGTGGGAGGTTCAGGGTGAGTCTGACTGCTGAGCTTTATAGGGCCTGGAGTCTTCTGGTCAGCATAGGGTGCGTTGCCATAGTCCAGCTCGCTGGTGATGAGGACTTGGCTCACTGTTCTGTGAGTGTTAGTGGGGAGCCTTTCAAAGATCTTGAGTGTGTGGAAGTAGGCGATAGAGACTGTTTTCACGTGGCTCGTCAAGGCTAGTTGGCATTTGAATACTATTCCATGATTCTTTGTGTGTGTTGCCAGGAAAGGTGTAGGTCTGGGTTTGGCAGGCCATCAGATGGAGTCCCAGAGCGAGCTGTTGTGTCTGAGTTGAGCTTGGGGCAGTTGGTTTTCATCCATCCAGCAACTTCAGTCATGCAAATGGAGAAAATGGCCCAGGTGTTTGGCATGTTGTTTAAGAGGGACATTATGAGTTGGGTGTCGTCAGCATAGTATATGATATTGGTTCTGTGGGCATGGATGATGCTGGTGAATGAGGTCATGTAGGCGTTGAACAGAGTGGGGCTGAGTGAGGATACTTGTGGAACTCTGCAGATGAGCATGATGGCGTCTGAGGTGAAGGGGGCCAGGCTGACTGACTGGATGTGGCCTGTCAGGAAGGCGCATATCCAGTTACGTCCTGGGCTTGGATGTAAGCTTTGTGCGGTCGCTGGATAAGGATGGGGTGGGAGACTGTGTCGAAGGCTATGGAAAGATTCAGTAGAATGAGGGTCGCAGTATCACCTATGTCCATGATCATCCAGATGTTGTCCATGTGGTTGATGAGGGCAGTCTCTGAAATATGTGTGGACTGATCTCCAGATTGAGTAGTGTAGAGATGTGCTTAATTTGAGCCACTGGTTTGCGGAGCTCGGCATTGGCCCTTAATTGTCAGCACCACCACTAATGACAGCTGTCCCATGGTAGCGCTTTTTTTGTGATTTAGAGATAAGCAGAACAACTGTTGTTTTTTTAGTTCAATACACATTTAAAACAGATAATACCTGCTGCCCAAGCCATTTTATTAGCTTTGGGGGCTGCAAGCAATCTGAGTTGTCACACTTGTAGTAGTGTGATGGTTAGTAGTTGTGTAAATGGCAGCGCTGAAAGCGGTAATGTGTGGAGGAAGATACAGTAGCTTCCTGATGAGGGCCCTGGCACTTATGTTTTTTTATAAATTAAGCATTGCTGTAGAGGAGGTGGCTGTCAGTAAGGTGGGTAGTTAGGTATTTGTTTATCATCTTTTCCATGACTTTTTTCTAGGTAATACAGCAGGGAGATAGGCCAATAGGTGGCTAGTGTCTTTGGGTCTGAGTGAATGCTGTGCTGTTGGAGTCCAGTCCTTTGATGAATGCATGGTTATGGAAGGGATCAGAAGATGCTCCAGAGTGTATGGACTGCATGATTGTTGCAGTTTCCTGAGTGGTGATGGCAGTTGGAGTGGTCCTCTGGGTGGTGGTAGAGATGGGCTGGAAGGCTGCAGGGGTAGAAAGGTACAGATTGTGGTACAAGTGTTCATAGATGCTGGTGATCCTGTTGTTGTAGGACAGGGTCAGCTGGGTGCAGAGGTTTTGAGGAGGGCTGGTGTAGCTTGGAACATGCTGCTTGAGAGATGAAGCCTTTCACTACACCAAGATTCCCTTGGTGATGCTTTTGATGTGGTGGGTGGCTCTGATCTGCTGATGGAAGTGTCTGAAGATAGATTTGTAGGCACTTTTGTCAGTGTCATTCTTACTTTGCCCTCATCTGCGTTCAAGTTGCTTGCAATGGGGTTTGGTGAGCCTGAGCTCTTCTGTGTACCAACCTGCCTGGTTCTCCTGGCTTTGTTGGTTTTGAGAGGAACCATGGAATCTATGCAGGCAGTCATTCAGAGGTTGAAGTAGGAGATGGATTCTGGTTAGTTGTTGTATTGAGGCAGGTGGTGTAGTAGTTTGGAAAACCTGGGTGGTTCTAAGATCTTGTTCTAGTCCTGTCATGAAGATTTGGTGATGGTATTTGAGTGATGGTGTAGGATGGGTATGCTGAAATTGATGAGGGTGTGGCCAGACTAGGTCAGAACAGTGTGGACTTGTCTACTGTGATGTTGCTGAAGCTGGTGAAGATGGAATTAATTAGTTGTTCAGCAGTGTGTGTGGGAACTTCCACTTGTTGGGTGAGTTCGAGGTTGGACACGTTCTTGAAGAAGATGGTTATGTTGAGATCGCTGAGATCTTTCAGGTGGCAGTTGAGGTGTCACCGAGGAGGATAAAGGCACTGGAGTTGAGAATCAGAGGGGTATCAAAGTCCTCGATGGTGCTTTTGGAGTTGCTGCATTTTCCAGTGTTATGCAATTCCTACTTTGGTAATAGGGCTGCATGTTTAGGGCATCAGAATGGCAAAGTGTGGGAGACTGAGTCTATGCATACAGTTAGTAACTGCCAACCTAACTCCTGGCTAGCTCATAGTACTCCCCCCAAGCTCCAAACCCACTGGGGTAAGAGATCATTATAGCAACCTGAACATGACACTCCAACTCCCCAGTATAAACTTTGGAATGAGATTGTGAGATTGGTGCTGTAACTCATGCATGCCAAGGTGAGAAAAAAAGATGCAAGATATGTTTTCAATGCATTTATTGAAATAATCACAATTTAGCATATTAAGAGAGAATTGGGATAGTTAGGCAGATGAAACAAAGCAAGGTAATCAGCATTACCAACATGGTAAAGAAGATGAATAATCCAACCATGATGCATGTGGGTCTAGATGTGTTGGAGCTTTCTACTTTAACCTTATGCCTACACTGAGAGCATAGTGGCTGTAACTCTCTGGCTAGATCAATCTAATTGGTGAGCCCCAGGCCCATACCTGGAAATAGTGTCAGGAATCAGCCTTTGGTGTAGATGGCAATTCTTTCTGAAAGTCAGTGGATCAGCACCAGCTGAGTTGTATTTCACACAGTGTGGGATCAGTGCCAGCGGAGCTGCATTTCGCACAGCGTATATCCAAGGATAGTCATGGCCGGAATGCCCTCTGCCCTTCCTGGGTCAGTGCACCATTTATATAATAAACCATACCATGTTTGAAGTACAGTTCCAATGCAATGCTGTGTCTAGGTGATAGAACCTGTATCCTGAACAGGCAACACAAACCGGCATACTGTGTACCATGTTCCTTAGCCTTGGACATAAATCAGACAGTACTGATTAAGTGTTGTGCAAAGACTTACTAAATGAGCAGCCTGTTCCTTGCTTTCCTAGAATAAAAGTAATCTGCTAAAAGTATGTTAAAAAGCAGCCTTACTAAAATGAAAAATGTGAATAATACATGAACTGTAAAACTAAGCTAAAACAGGAGTGACCATCCTGGGTCCTAGAAGTCCTCACAACACCTGGAGGGCGGTAGACGAGGATGCCACTAAGAGTATAGGTGGTGGTGATAAGGAGTTTGATGGTCAAGTGTTTTATTTTGCCGGTGGTGCTTTCCGCAGTGGTAGAGCATTGGATGGATTCTTTGACGATGCTAACAATTCCACCACCAAGGGTGTCTTGTGATCTTGTATCCAGGTGAATGTCTGTGGCAATGATGGGGCCCGCCAAGGGAGTTGGCAGGCTTCAGAAACAGTAGGCCTGGTGAGCGGTCACATAGCGATCCCAAATTTCTGTGGCATGTTTAGTGAAAGAGCGAGTGTTTGGCAGTATGCAGGATAGCGAGGGGTGTGGTGTAATGGGGCCAGATGTATGTGGTTGTGAGTATTGGATGTGTAGGTAGCATGGGGAGTGATGTAGGTGTGAGAGGTTGCATGTGAAATGGCAGGTGGAGCAGTATAATGGACCTTCAGTGTTGGACAGTGATAACACCTCAGCCGTCTCTGGTGTGCCCTCAATGCAAAAGAAAATTAGAATAGCCATGTTCAGGTTATTCTGATGAATCACTGATGTCACATGCCGAGTCACCAACTGATTATGCAGCAGAGGCTGAGCAGCTAGAAGCAGCAGTTCACATGCTATCTGGACATTGTGCCATAGCATGTGGATTTCCAACATACAGCAACCCTGATGAGACAATTTCACATGATGAGGAACTTTAAATGAACAATGCCACAGGGTAAAAATAGGTGAAAAGAAAAGAAGTGTTTTTGGTTCTTGCTTAATGGAAATTTTGGTGCTATTTTTGCTCGTTTTTTAAGCCACTTTTATATTTTTCGGTTTGACTTCATACAACATCAGGCCTAGTAGGCTTGTATTGACAAAATGGTCCCTCAATTAAGACCACTTTTATGAAAATAATGTTTTTCTTGTATGCAATTGCTTTAAACATACAGGGGTTTACAAGTAATCATGTTCATTGAATGCAGGACACAGGGTTCTGGGGACATAGAATTTATAAAGTATAGTATATTAAATCATTTCACTCAACTGCAAACAAGCACTGGCAAATTCAACAAATTTGACACAAATGTTTTGAGAAAAACTTTGGTTAGTTGTATTGTGGTCAATTAGAGTTATTTTGGGCGCCCAACTCTGACAGACAGCCAGAAGAGGGAGCAGTGAGGCCCTCAGAAACTTTCACCTCAACAGGTGAAGCAGTCTTAAGTCAGTTCCAGGCACTTTTACCATTTGCTATGGTTTTCCAGTTGCCACTAAAGTTTCAGTTGCCCGGTATCGCATTCACACCCTAATCCTTTCCTAGGCGATAACTCGACTTCTGGGCAACCAACCTGCACTCCGACAACTCTGCCAGCTCAGCAGATCCAAATGCACCTTTGAGCATCGGCTCTTGGTGTCTAGTGCTACATGGTGGAAAATTGCACCACATAGAGTACCAGATAGCGCTGCTGCTCGAAGTGATTTTGCTGCTGCTTGAGTAGATTTTCTACTCTAGAGGCAGCTCTCTCACCGTATACAGTTGTGACCGCCCATGACCATTCACTGAAAATAAATCTCACCGGGTGCCCCCTAGTGGCCAAAAATTGCACTATGGGATGATAATTCCCACTCGCCAACTTACTGTTGCTGAGCCACATGCAAGAACTAACTCCACCACATGGAGGCTGGCGGAATTTGGAGAAAGCCCTGCATTACAAGCTTAACGTAGAGTGGCCAACATTCCACAAACTCTGCCAGCAGAATATGACAATAGGAGAATGAGACCCAGATTTGGAAAAAGATGACATAGTGCAGGGCAGCAAGTAAAGTTGCTGCAGTGCGTCAAATGGAGAGAGCAGAATTGCACCATATCTACAAAGAAGAGGTGCAGTACTGCTCTCTCAATATGCAGGCACACTTGGTGCTGCCTAGCACCAATGCAGGCACCCTTGTGTCAGGTTGTCTATTTGGAGTTCACCATACCTTTAGTGCAGGAATGGGGCTCTTTCCTGCACCTAAATTACTTTTGAGGTTATTTCTTCTAGCACAGATGCAAAGAGCTAAAAACAAGAAGAAATAAAGATATTTCTCCTCATTATGTCAGCCTCCGGTTGGCACAGTATTTTAGCGCAATTCCATGTGTATAGTTTTTTGTATATATGGATTTGCATCAAAACCCATGGGGGGATGCATTGGAGCGGCAATGCACCATCCATGGAACGTCTCTATGCTGCAAAATAGAAAAACTGTTGTAAATATATGCCTTAATATCGTCAATACGTTGTGCAGCAGTATGGAGGTGATGTAATTACTCATAGAGATGGGTTTAAAATTAAAAAACACAATTACATTGGGCAGTGATGAAAGCAGATTTTATAACTTTTCTATTTAAACATAAAGGAGACACTGCCACACATTCCGACTTGATGAACTCCTCAATAGGCATATAAAATAGAACTTTGAAGTGTGTAAATGTCTTTGCCGGTCATCTGCTTGCTGATAAAGGCTCAATGCCTCCTGGTACATCCTATTATGAATTGACATTCACTACAAAGTTAGGTTTTATGCAAAGTAATCTTACCAGTTTTTTTATTTTTTCTGCTGATTCAGCGACTTGACTCGCCTTCTGATCTCTAGAAAACAAAACAATTAAACGATTTTAGTAATAACAAGCATTTTCAATGCAAAGGGTCTCGCATTTCTCCAAGTTAGAGCTATTAGCAGTTGTAAACTCCGAACCGGACTTTTCTTGCCACATTAAATGGAAAAAAAGAGTGCAATCGCGCTGCTACAGTTCACTTGTAGTGAAAGCTATCGGCAAAAGTGCAATTAGCTACGTAACCGGCAAAAGTGCACTTAACTATGTAACAGGGTCAATGTCACGGAAAGCGCTCGACTTCTGCCAAGCGAGATCGCCCTGCAAAAAAAGATAAAAAGTAGCCCACAAACCGGACGGAAAACAGCGAGCCTCGCATGTTTTCAGTGATTGGTCGCTGCGTTCAAGGAGGGCTAACCACCGGAAAAGGCATGACGTATGCGTGCCTTCCACTAATGAAAGCAAGCAGATTTTAATAGGCAAGCCCACAAACCGATGAAAGACCCTGACGTGACATGGACGGGGCTCTGAGCCCTTTTCTAACTACCAAACCGTCTCGCAAGCGAAACGCATGCGCAAGCGCATACGACACAGGCTTGACCCTAAAAATTGAGGTAAGGTGTGGCTGCCAGACCTTACTTGAAAAGACTGCAAATTACAAAGCCCAAGATTAACAAGTGGTCTGTTAACTGGAGAGGGAAGAGAGAAATTCAGGGATATATATCACCATCTCCCTAGCTCTATACTCAAGACATCAAGGTATCCTATAACCTGCTGACCATGGACACCTGACGTGGTCAAAATAATGGTAGTAAAACCAGGGGAAACAAACTTTAGGTTTTTATTTTGAACAGACATGCAATTTTTGGGGATACCTGTTATTAAAAGGGATAGCTGGCTGTGTCAAGATATTTGCATCCCTTGGAAGACCCCTGCAGATAACTAACTCAAGTGCTCTCTGGAAAGGGGTAGAGCCCATTCTGGTTTATAGGAACCAGGATGAGACCCGATGATATAACATGCCGCTAATAGAGTGGGTGAGGGTCTTAAAACAAAAACCTAACATTCCCCCCACCCTTGAGTGGTGTCACAAATCCACGGTCAGTAGGTTATAGGATACATTGATGTGTTGAGTCTAACCAGAGAAGCAACAATACAGAGAAATAAAGTATGACGACTATCTGCACACAGGGCCGTCTGTAGCGCTGGTGGCGCCCTGTGCGACAGTCTTTTTTGGCACCACCATGACCACTTCCTCGGATTCACTCACTATCACCCAGAAAATATGCACCTCATTTTTCCATAGCCCCCTTTCACATACATTTCATTTGTTTTAAAGCGCTTGTAAAGGCTGGCTTTACTAATCCACTCAGCTATCCACATAAAATATACTTCTGTTCTTTGAAGCAGGCATATTAACCCTCTAAGCGCTACTTTATGGTGAGTGAAAGGTGCCGCTAGACAAAACTCCCACCTCTCTCCCTAGCAGGAACATTAACTCACAAGAGGTATCTTGACATTTTAATTGTATCCTGAAGTCTGGACAAAGAAGGAACTTTTCAGCAGCTGCTTTTAAATTGCAAGATTCAAGTTTCGTAAGTCATTGCTAAACACAGCGCCCCCCATAGGGTTAGCGCCCCTCCAATCCAGGTCAGCACCCGGTGCACACATTACAGTTACTTAATAAAACATGGAACCAAGGAAGAATGACTACAGAGAGAGTAATGCTGAGAGGCAGAAACAAATAAAAAGGTAAATCAAAGTAGAATTGAGAATATTAATCACTGCCACAATATTATAGAAAATGTGTAAAAAAGAGACTTGAATGTGGGTAGCTGAGAGCATCAAACCTAAACTGTATAAATGAAGCAGAAATGGTGGGGAGAGACTAAACAAAAACAGTGAAAGAAAGGGACAGGGGAGATTGAAGTTATAAGCCAATAGACTGAACGAGGGAGGAGAATGTGTGTTCGAAGGGTAATTTCACTTTACAAACCCAATGAAGTCCCAAAGACGAACTGCGCATAGCACCTCTATATCTGTGTCTTAGAGATGGCTACAGCACATTCAGCCTAGTAATTGCCTTTATAAAACAGTTATCTGCAGTGGCAACAGCAGAGGCTTTCTCTCGGTTCACCCTGGGACTGGCATGCACACTCAATTTTATTATAAAACATGAGGGTCATAGTCAGGCCCGCTGGCATTATGCAGCAGGAGAGGGCCAAATTATGTGTCAGGGTGGAGTAAATTATGCGGCATAATGCAGCACATTTTGTAATATTATTACTACATTATTTCGTCATTTTTATGTAAACTTGGTAACACTATATGAGAATTGGCTGTACCTTATTAACATCAGTTTAACACCGAAATATGGTAGTAAGCAACAGAAAGGTGACCAGTACAGCTTTGCAAAGGGCCTTCCACTGCACACCAATACATGTTGTTGCATTTTTACTAACCTTTGGACATTTGGGGCTAGACACAACATTTTCTTTTTGTTAAAATTTGCAAATTATGCAGCAGATGATGAACTATGTGACAAATGCAGCAAATCTATAATGATACGAAAATCACTGCGGCCGCACATTTGGATAATTTCAGTGGCCCTGGTCATAGTATGCAGTGCAATTTCGTACTGTTTATCACTACAGCTCTTCCACGCTGCAATATCCACAATACTGCTCAACCAGGCAGGAAGTGACACAAACACAAGTAATTAGAGCTCCATATAAATGGAGGCAACTAGAAATGACTTCCTCTTATCATGCTGCTCAGAGTTAAGTCTTGTTTGTGGTGTTCACTTCTGTTAATGCTTTAGATCTGTGGTTCCCAACCTGTGGTCCAGGGACCCCTGGGGGTCTGCGCAGCCTCCTCAGAGGGTCCGCGACTGCTTAGAAAGTTATATAATTTTAACAGATTAGGTCCCCAGCTTTCAGTAATGACTCAGGGGAAGGGTCCCTGGATTCCATTAAGTATTCAGTGGGAATATTTTGTGCAGAAGAACAGAAGATGAATTTGGTGGGATCACTTGAGCTGAAAATGGTTTTAAAGTGGACACAGAGGGCATGTTGCTTGTTAGGCAATGCAATTGTGGTTCATCCATGTAAACAACCTCTAATTCCACCATTATAGGGCAGACATCACAATGTTGATGGTGAGAGATGGGTGAGAAGAAAAGGGGAGAAAGCATCTCCCAGACCGCTTGTCCTCTAATGCCCAGCATTTGGACGGAGTAGTTAGATCTTCAAAGTTAACAGACCAGCAGCAAAGCGACTGCCATCAGTTGTTGAGGCAATTTGTTGGACTGTTTTTCTTGACCCCAGGTCTGAACCTGGTGTACCGAACACGTGGACACCAGTGACAGTTTACAGACTGCCTGACCAGGTCAAGGCCAGCATTAAGGCTGAAGGAGCCATGATGTTTGAGCTGGGGGTGGTAGAGCCCTCCAGTAGTCCCTGGACCATCCCAGTGGTCCTGGTGCCCAAGCCCGATCCTAAAGGATGGAAGCCTGAGTTGGGGTTCTGTGTGGACTACAGAGGCCTAAATGTAGTCAAAAGACTTAGGCGCACATCCTTACCCAGACTGATGAGCTCATTAATAGGTTGGAACGAGCTAAATATGTGTGCAGCTTTCACCTGACATCAGCTTATTGGTAAATATCCCTCATCCAAACAGCTAAGGAGAGGTCTGCTTTTTCTACACCTGAAGGCCACTTTTGAAATACAGTGATGGCCTTTGGGTTAAAAAATGCATCTGTTACCTCCCAGCGGTTGGTGAATAGAGCACTCTCATGTCTGAAAAGTTTTAGTGCAGTTCATCTCGATGATATAGCTTTATTCAGTTCCACCTGAAAGGATCACCTGGTCCACCTCAAGAAAATACTTTAGCCCCTTACTTCAACAAGCAGGCCTGATTATCAAGGCTAGAAAAGGCCAGATGTTGCAAGGCTCTGTTGTATACTTGGGCCACCTTTTTGGTGGAGGCCATGTACAACCTCTTCAACCCAAGATCCAGACAAATCTGGCCTGGGAAGCTCCTAAGACTCAGACTCAAGTCAGCATTTCTTGACCTGATTGTTTAGTGCAACAAATTTATGAAGGGTTTTGATGCCATAGTTGCACCAAGCAAGACAAGCACGCACAACCAGCCTGCAAGCAACTTTGTACCACTCTGTAATTCAGCTGAACATTTTAACTTAAACAGATTTTATTACTGTATCTTAGGATTCCTTGTTTTCCTTTTTTTTTCCTTCTCTCCGTGTAATGGTTTTAATTGACCAAACACGTTGATAAATAAAATACAATACAATACAATACATTGTCGCACCACTAACTATACCGACCTCCAAGAAACAACCCAGAAAAAACATTTGGACTGAGCGGTGTTCAAAGGTTTTTGACAACCTCACCGAAGCTCTGTGCTTAGCACCTGTCCTGAAGGCACCTGACTTCAGTAAGGAATTCATTGTTCAGACAGATGCATTTGAACATGGGATTGGGACAGTGTTGTCACAAGTGAAGATTTTGAGCCAGGATCAGGCAATTGCCTTGATTAGCAGGAAAATCCTCCTAAGCAAGCAGCATCCATGTGCCACTGAGAGGGATATCTTTGCTGTGGTTTAGTCCCTGAAGAACCTGAGACCCTACATGTTTGGGACTCACTTCAGAGTTCAAATGGACCAAAGACCTCTCTGATGGCTGATGAAGATGTGAGGAGAGAAACCCATGCTGGTGAGGTGGTCCAGGTCCCTACAGGTTATGGACATTATAGTGGAACACAGAATTGGGACTGGCCATGGCAATGCAGGTGGCTTTTCCAGGTTCTTCCACTTAGATGATGAGAACTGCCAGGATAAAGGTTAAGTGCTTATCACTTTTCATCTATAGGGGGCCATCTAGGGAAATGCCTCTTTTTGTACGGCCACCCCATGTTTGTGGACTGATGCTGGTGGTTAGTCTACTCTGAGGGTGTACTGAGGCTTGCTAACTAGGCCTCAGTGCCTGTTCCTGTTAAACTGTATATGTTTCATTAGCTTATACTCAATTGGCATAAGCTAACTTGCCTGTGATTCCCCAATAAGTGCCACTCAGGTACCAAAGACCAGTAAGCCTGTCTAATACCAATAAGTCATCCCTAAGGCAGGTCTAGCGAGCCCTAAATGGTGTTTTACATGTTCCAAGAGGAAAAACGCCATAATTGACGTTTTTACTAGGCTTGGGCAGAGTTCACAGAGTTCTGCATAGCAGAACTCCGCAAAGTGACCAAAAAACTCTGCCGCGCTATGCGAAGTTCGCAAAGTGGTGGAGTGTGTTAGGTTGCGCCATTTGCACTGACTTTTAGCGCTGGGTGTTTGTCCCACGTTGTGAAATCAGCATGAACTGCAACATGTGCAGCACAAGAGGGCGCTGTTTCTTTTCTGCCACTTGAGTAGAATTTCTACTCAAGCAGCAGCTTCCTCAACGCAAACAGAAGGTTTCTCAAAACGAAAAGTAGCAACCATCCGTGCCCGCCCCGTTGAGAAATCTCACTGGGAGGTGACCTGAAGTAAGATTTTCCTTGCTAGTCCTCACAAACTTAACATTGGTGAGCTCGAGCGATGAAAAAACTCTGTTACGCTGAGCTTTTTGGAACTCCGCAATCTAAGCAGAGCAGGGAGTGGGAAAAACTCTGCAAACTCCGTGAGCGGAGAAGAGTTCACTGCCCATCCCTATTTTTTACTGTGGAAAATGCTAGAAACCCCATTGGTGAGTGCAGAGAGGCATGCTGCCACTGCAGCCCTGGTAACTTCTGACTGGGACTACTGAGGCTGATACTTTAAGGTATGATGCACAAGTTGAAATTAAGGTAACATATTGTAGTGTTCAACCTTTACAAAATTGCCACTTTGTTGCCCTAAATCCCTTGTGTCCATCCAAGGCTCCACACAGTGTTTCTCCTTGAGCTAGCATTCAGCCCTCTTGGGGAGACCTGCAAAAGACTCCCAGGAAAGGAGATCATAGCAGCCTGCATGGGAAAGAAGTGTTACCTCTTCCTGGCAGGAAGCCTCACAGGTGTTGCCTTGTGGTTGAGGAAGATAATCTGGCACTCCAGGAGGAGAGGGGAAACCAGTTGCCAAACCAGTTTTTGAGGGTTGTGTAGCCCCCTTGGTAGCCACACCTCTGAGGTTGGCTAGGGAGCTATGAATGCCAAGAGAGGGGTTCTGCCATGTTGGGAATGGGTGGAATGGTGCCTCTTGGGATAGACAGATGCAGCATTTCACAAGAGAGGGAGCCTCGTAGCACATTCGCCACCACCGCATCCTAGCCTGAGGGCATTTTCTGAGCAAAAATAGGGGACCCCTGGCACCCAGAACTCGGATATCACTGTGATGGAGAAGAGGACTGAAGAAAGACTACCCTGCTGCACCAAGGTCCTGGTAAAGAGAGGCTGCACTCATGTGGACTGCACCTGCTGAACCTGTTTGCTAGCAAAGGAGAAGGACTGTGCCGCCTTTGTCCTGCTCATGGAGAAGTTTTCTCCTGAGCCCATCCAAAGCAACAGACTCCAGGTGTCAGTTGGGTGACCTCCTGTTCGCAGCACATGGCCACAACAGCTGAAGAAGACTGCTGGGGTGAGTTGGTAGCCCAAATCTTGAAGCTGCTGTTTCTCATTGCTGTGCAGCACCAGAGGCTAGGGCTCAACACATAAAGTTGCAACCGGGTCTGCTGGAACCAGGAGAGTCATCAGAGTACAGCTTGGTCACCCAGAAGAAAAGTTATCACCCAGGCTTTGGCTTTATCCAAGATACTGGGTGACTGGTAGCATTGTGGCGACTGGACGTCTGCCAGGACTGAGAGGCCTTTGAGGGACGTCGACTTATGTGGCTAGAACTGACTCACAGAGTTCATGGACCAAGGAGTAGTCTCAGGAAGACCACCTCGCATCTGCCTTCACCCCCAGATTGGAAAGTGCTTCTAGGCAAATCGTACGTGGTACAGTATCAAATGCTGCTGGAAGATCAAGTAAAATCATCACTTCATTTTTACTTTGATTGAAAGACCAATTGATATGGTGAGAAATTTTTAAGAGTGCAGTCTCTGTACTGTAGTGGAGATGAAACCCGGATTGACTAGGGTAAAGCCTCTTCTTCTGCTCTAGGTAATCACATAGTTGGATCTTCACAAATTTCTCCAGAGGTTTGGAGAAAGCTGGCAGCAAAGAGATGGGCCTACAGTTACTTGAAGATGTTAGAATCCAGAAAAGACTTAAAGAAAGGGATCACCCTAGCCAATTTCCAGGCTCCTGGCACAATACTGGATGACAATGAAAGATTAAAAACGTTGTTGTTCACTGGATTAATCACCTCAACTTCTGCTGCTAGCATTACAGGAGGACAAGAGTCCAATGGAGATCCAGATTTACAATTCATAATAGCTGCCGAAGACTGCTTGAGGGAGATAGCATTGAACTGGAAGAAATTAGTATGATTATTGTTTGATTTCATGGGTGAAGGTAAAGCTTTCTTAGGGGGGAGATTCTTTTGGATATCAGAAAGCTTGTCTCATCAAAATCTGGCAGGCCATTTCACAGATCCTGCAAAGGAACAATCGTTCTACAGCACTGTTTGGGAGAGAGGAAGAAGATGAGTTACTTACCTGTAACTGTGGTTCTCCAGTATTGGTATCTTTCATAGATTCACATAGCTGTAGAAGTGGATACCGCTCTAGTGGAATGCGCTCTGACCCTGGATGATAATGGCTTCCCTGCCAACTGGTGGCACAACTGTATGGCGGAAGAGATCCAGTGCGCTATACTCTGTTTAGTGACTGCTTTACCCTTATTGAACTTTCCATAGCTGATAAATAATTGTTCAGATTTACGGAAGTCGCTTGTCCTTTGAATATAAAATTTTAAACAGCGTTTAATGTCTAAAGAATGTAGAGCTCGTTCCGCTGCCGTTTGTGGATTTGGAAAAAATGTTCTGAGAATCACCGGTTCATTTAGGTGAAAAGATGATGGGACTTTAGGTATAAACTTTGGATTAGTTCTCAAAATGACCACCTCTGGCTTGAATTGGAGGAAAGGTGGAGAAATTGTGAAGGCTTGGATATCGCTGACTCTCTTTGCCGACGTCAAGGCTAGAAGTAGGGCTGTTTTAAAAGAGATTAACTTGAGATCCACTTTATGAATGGGTTCGAACGGATGTTTCATTAATTGGAAGAGCACAATGTTCAAATGCCATTGCGGTGCAGGACGATGAACTGGTGGAAACATCCTAAATAAACCTTTAAGAAATTGTTTTATTATTCTGGACGACCATAGTGAAGGTGACTGAGACGTCCGTCGGAAACGGAATATGGCTGCCAGATGCATCTTAATAGATGAATGTGAAAGACCGGATTTAGCCAAATGCAATAAATATGGCAAAATTTGTTCAGGAGATGACGTTAGAGGGTGAACATTGGAAGTTGAGCACCATAAGCAAAACCTCTTCCACTTGAACTTGTATGTTCGGTTTGTAGACTGAGCTCTGGCGCAGGCAAGGACCTCTCTGCAATCCGGAGGGATATTTAATCCATCAAATTCATAGAATTCAGGAGCCAGGCTGATAAACGAAGAGATGTCGGGTTGGGATGACGAACCTGACCCTGGCTCATTGTTAACAAATCCGGTATTGCCTTCAGCCGAATGTGAGGTTGTTCCGAAAGTAATAGAAGTTCTGTGAACCAGAACTGGCGTGGCCATCTGGGAGCGATTAGTAGAATCCTGCATTGTTCCCTCTTCATCTTTTGCAGAAGCCTCGGGATGAGTGGAAGCGGGGGAAAAGCGTATGCATAAATCCCTGACCATCTGATCAAAAACGCATTCCCCTTTGATCCCCTCTGCAGGCGCCAGCTTGCGAAGTGTTGGCATTTCTTGTTGTCTCTGGTCGCGAACAGATCTAGACTGGGTTTGCCCCAACGACGAAAGAGACTGTCGAGAACTGACTGATTGAGTTCCCATTCGTGACAGCTGGTTCGAGTCCTGTTTAGGGCATCTGCCCAGGTGTTGGTGATCCCTGGGAGATGTTCTGCCCTGATGGAAATTCAATGCCGAATTACCCAATGCCACAGTTTCTGCGCCTCCAGAGATAATGCTCGAGATCTTGTGCCTCCCTGCTTGTTGATGTAATGCATGACCGTGGTGTTGTCTGTGTTTATCAAAACTGAAGAATCTCTGATGTTCGTGAGGAAGGATTTGAGTGCCAAAGCAACCGCTCTCAACTCCAATACATTTATGTGGAGAGTTGATTCTTGAGTGGACCATTTTCCCCTCACGGAAAGATCCTGCAAATGAGCACCCCATCCCTCTAGGGATGCATCTGTTGTTACTACGTGTATGGTCCTGTCTTTCAGAAATGACAGACCGTCGGAAACGAGGGGAGTTTCCTTCCACCATCTGAAAGCCTGCTTTGCTGAAGGGGTTATTCGAATTACATCGTCGAAAGCGCCTTCTATCTGCTTCCATTGATTGTCTAATTGTTGTTGAAGAGTCCTCATGTGCAGACAACAGTTCTGTATCAATGGAATGCAAGACGATAGGATCCCCAGAAAAGACTTGTAGGTCCGCACTGAAGCGGACTTTCTTTTGCTGAAACGTGTTGCTAAGTCTCGAAGTTTCTTTCTTCTGTCCTGCGAAGCAAAAGCTTTTGCTTTCACAGTGTCCAAGATGGCTCCTAGAAACGTGATGTTCTGGGTAGGCTCTATGTGAGACTTGGGATAATTGACTGTCAAGCCCAAAGCTCCGAAAAGGGAGAGACATGTCTCCGTGTCTCTGGCAGCCTTCGATGTTGTACGTGCCTTTATTAGCCAGTCGTCTAAGTACGGGAACACCTGTACGCCTAATTGCCTGAGGTGGGCCGCCACTGGCGCCAAAACCTTGGTGAACACTCTTGGGGCCGACCTGAGGCCAAAAGGCAACACTCTGAACTGGAAATGAATGCCTGCAACCCTGAACCGCAAGAACTTCCGATGACTGGGGTGAATAGGAATGTGGAAATATGCGTCCTGAAGATCTTACGATGTCATAAAATCCCCTCGGTTGAGCAGGCGCAGGACGTCTTGAAGAGAGATCATGCAAAAAGATTGTTTCTTGAGGTATTTCTTGAGCGAGCGAAGGTCTAGAATAGGCCTCCAGTCCCCGGTCTTCTTCCGGATAAGGAAGAAACGGGAGTAAAAACCTGTTCCCCTCTGGCTCTTTGATACGATCTCTATTGCTCCCTTCCTCATTAAAATGGCAATCTGTTCCATAAGCTCGTTCAGATGGGCTGGCGGGGGACCTCTTGGTGGTACTTGAGGGGGAGGTTGGTTGAATTCTAGTGTATGCCCCCAGTTGATAATATCCAATACCCATTTGTCTGTAGTTATTCTGGACCACTGGTGTAGAAATTTGGAAATTCTGCCCCCTATAAGAGTGTTGATATAGGGGCTGGGTGCAGACACTTGATGAGGGTCACTGCTTTCTTGCTGTTTCTTTGGCCCTGAAAGCCGACTTTCCTCTCGTTTGTTGCCTGAAGCGAGCGGATGACTGCTGACGAAAGGAATGCGGTTGTTGCTGGCCGAAGGTTGAACGAAATTGACCTTGGTAAGAGGAGTAATGACGATATTGTTGAGAGCCTCCTCTATATGAAAAGGTTCCTCTCCCTCTCGCTCCCCGAAAGGGTTGCCTCTTGTACTGCAGCGTTGCCAATGATCTGGCTGTCTCAGTGTCTGCCTTAATCGACTGTAATGCATCATGAACATGCTTGCCAAACAAAAGCTCGCCATCATACGGCATGTCCAGAATCTTCAATTGAACTTCAGGCCTAAACGAGGTAGCCTTAAGCCACCCCTGTCTTCTGAGTACGGCCGCCCCGGCCAACTGTCGAAGTCCTGTAGAGGAAACATCAATTGCAGAGTCTATGATTTCAGCCGAAATTCTTTCTCCTTCCTGCAGAATTCTACGTGCTTCCACTCTACTGCTCTCAGGTAACATATCTATGAATTGTGACATGTCAGACCACATCTGGCGATCGTATCTCCCCAGTATTGCTAGAGAGTTAGCTGCTCTCACAGTGGTGGCAGCCATAGTTGAAAACTTCTTGCCTATGGAGTCCAAACGACGTCCTTCCTTGTCTGGGGGGGCAGTCAGAGATGCTGATGGATTCCTGGACCTCCTCTGAGCTGCCTGCGAAATAACCGAATCCGGTTTAGGATGGCTGATCAAACATGCTGGGGAGTTGTCTGGTGCCTTATACTTCTTCTCTAGTCTCGGTAAGACTGCAGGAATGGAGGACGGAGTCTGCATTACCTTTAGGCCCTCCTCCCAAATGAAATCAACAATGGGTATGACCCTTACCGATTTCCCAGTGTCCTCTTTAAAATCATAAAGAAAACAGTCCGACTGTTTCGAAGTGATTGGCAGCTGGAATCTTTTCGCAGCTCTTTCCATGACACTATGGAAACTCCCAATGTCCTGCGGTGGAGAGTCCACTGGCGGTGGTGTAGATGGAGATGGAGTTTGGATTTGATAGTCATCCCACTCCGGAATGAGAGAATCCGAGTCTTGTATCTCCCCTTCTTCTTGCTCCTCCACGGATGAAGGTGAAGCAATACCCTGAACCGATGAAGGTGCTGTGGTAGGGCCCAGAAATTCTGAAGGTCCAGCCGGAGTGGACACTGGCGTCTGTGGAGGTTGTACCAGTGTAGAAGAACCAGCTGGAGGAAATCTTGAATAATAATCTTGCATCATCTGTTGAAGGTTGTTTATCAACGAGACCGGCATCTGGACTGTCTGCTCTTGTTGTTGTAGATGACTTTGATCCTGCTGGTCCGAATAAGGCTGAAGATCCTCCTCCTCATCCTCCTCTTGGCACTTAATGCGTAGTTCAGATGGACTACGTGCCACCGGAAAAAAGCCGTCATCAGAATAAACATCACCGTCATCATCATCATCAGCAAATAGATGCTGCGGAGGAATTGGTGCAACCTTGCTGGGCGATGTATGAGATGGAAGCAATAAAGAAGACTTGCTCTTTACAGGTAAAATCTCTGCGGTAAATAAGGAGATGTTCCAAAGTGAGGATAATGAGTCGTCGACGGAGCTGCCGTCGACGGAGCACTCGTCGATGGTGTTCTCGTCGACTGTGTAGGCGTCAACGGAGCCGTGGTCGGTGTAGTCGGCATCGGTGCTGCCAGTGTCGACGAAGGGGTCATCGACGAAGTCAATATTGCTACGCCATCCGTCGACGGGGTTGCCGTCGACGGGGTTGTCGTCGACAGGTGCGTCGTCGGTATTTTCGTCGGTGAAACCGACGGTGATCTTCTGAATTTTCTCGTCGATGAATGCGTCGACGGCAAAGATTTCAGCTTCTTACCCGGCGACGGCTTCTTTATTTGCGACGACGACGGACCATACTTCAGACTCACCGACGTTATCGTCGTAGATGATAGCGGAGACGAAGTTACTATCATCGGTGATGGAGGAGCCGTAAACGGGGTCTGTCACTGTAGTTGTCGTCGAAGGAAGACCTGTCGTCGACGGAGCGCTCGTCGACGGTGTAGATTTTCTGGATGTCGACGGAGGCAGTGAGCTTGAAGGCCTTTTAAGCTTCTTTGATGAAGCAGCAGGTGTGGATGGCTCTGAGTGAACCTTGCCACATGCTACCTTGGATGTTGAAGGTAGATCCTCTGGCTTGTCCTTAAAAGCATGCAGCTTCTTAGCTGATTTACTGCTTGTAGGGAATAGGCTCTCCACCGGTCTCTTCCTTTTCTTTGAGGTGACAGAAGTGTCACTCTCCTCCTCAGAAAGAGCTTCCCTTGCCTTTCTTTTCTGGAGCCAAAGTAGGAGCCTGGCTTCTCTGTCCCTCAGAGTCTTGTTGGGAAAGGTCCTGCAGATCTTACAGTCCTTGACCTTATGCTCTGGATGTAAGCAGTAGATACATTCCTTGTGAGGATCCTCACAGTGAAGTCTCAATTTTCCACAGGTACCACAAGGCCTAAACAGACCTTTTCTTGTAGACATGATGGAAAAACTTCTGTAGAAAAAGTCAAGTGAAAACTTCCAAGAATTTCTCTGAGCTCAGGGAGACTCCCTTACACACGACGTGCGGTAGAAAATCTGAGAGACTGAGCCTCTGTGCTGAGGGTTCTAAAGGGGTGGTCACGCCTGATTGGCTGAAATGTGGGCTCTTTCTAAAGAGGCTGATAGTTCTACAATTGAAGGTGTTTTTTCCTATTGACTTCAATGAAAAAAAAAAAAAAAAAAGTTTTTCTCTATTTATTGCTTTCTATGTACCGTGGGACTCCCACTTCGACGACGGGGAATGATTCAAGCATGTGAATCTATGAAAGATACCCCAATACTGGAGAACGATCTTACCACCTGGAAGGTAGCACAAGAGCTACCAGCTGCAGTACTAATGTTGTCAGCGCATTGAGAAATCCGAGCTGCTTTAATAGATACATGATAGATCTTAAGAGAATTTTTATGTCTGATTTTCCTGATTGAAGTGTAATCTTTACACCAGTCTCTCTTCAGCTTTTTGCATGCTCTCCTTTATGCGGCCAACGAGGGGGAGAACCATGGAGCCAAAGCCTCTCTCTGCCTCTCTGTCTTCTGCTAGCATGGAGCCAGAGCCTTGGCAGACCTACCCAACCAGCTATTAACTGCCTCCACACTGGAGTCAACATTGTTGATTAAGAAGAAGGGACTATCCTGGCTACTAACCCTGCCCAATCATTAACCTTAACTTTATTTCAATTACAGAAGGACAACCGAACTTCAGGAGTGAGTTCTTGGCTGATGTTCTTAAACCTCCATCTGGGCAGAATTAAAAAGTGATCAGACCATGGTACTTCCTCCAGCGGGTTAACCATGACAGGACTTTTTGAGTAAACCAGCTCTATGATATGGGCAGCTGATGTGGGAAATTTTACCAGCTGGGCTAGATTGAGTGAGGCCGTTGTGCCCACTGAGGAAGCAATCAGCGTATTGCTGGGATTATGAGAATGGAGGTTGAAATTCCCAATCATAGTGAAATTAGCAAACTGTACTGCAAGAGGAACCAGTGCTGAGTCAAGTAGCTTGACAAAATTACCAGGGTAATCCATCAGGCTACAGATCAAAGCACCAGTCAGAGACAGTTTAGCTGAGACTACCACATGGAACCCTCAACCTCTAAATTTCCAGGATACTGAGTGGCTCGAAGGTGGAGCAATGTAGTGAATGTTTAAAGGCAATCACAACTCCACTGCCCTTTTTATGTGTTTTGTCCAGATCTATCAGAGAGTAACCCTCTAGAATCACTAAAGTAATATCAGGGGCCAAGGAGGTATTAAGCCAGGTCTCAGTCATGAAGAGCTCTTCCAAATGTGCACTCTTCATGAGGTCAAAGGTGTCGAATACATGCTTATGTAAAGAGCAGACATTGATTAGCACCTTGGATATTACTCTCCCCTGAACTGGTCTAACCCTTAGCTTACTTCTCAGACTAAGGCCTCACATTGCTGGCTGCCCATCTAAGTTCTGCAAAGGAATATTGGTGTGACAGTGAGAACAGGTAACATTGCCCAAACAGTACCCTTCCTCCAGCTCCACAGGACAGCACAGAGGGAGCCTCAGAGTTTTTAACTCCTGCACTGAAAACCTAGTGTAATCTGGCCCAATGATGCGCTCATGGGCAGCATGGCTGGTCGTGAACAGGACGTGGTTGAGTACTTATTGGTGCTGCAGTGTTCCTTAAATATGGAGCAGTCATCAGCTTACACAGGCGACTAGAGTTCAGCCTGTCCCATAATAGTGCCACTAATTTACCCTGGCAAGAAAAAATGGCCATGCTGCAGGCGAAAATCAGTGCCTCGCAAAACACAAAACACTTAGAAGACCCCTTCCCCCAACACAGTACAAATTCAAGTCCAAGATTCAGCAGCTAAAAGTGGCACCCAACACAGTTCAGAAACAAACCACTGTAAAATCAATTAAAAAAACAATAAGAGAGTGAGCTTTAAAAATGTCCTTATACTGCTAGACTACACTATTGTGCTGCGGTACTCCTTAAATAAGAAGTAGTCATCAGCTTACACGGGCAACCATAGCATAGCCTATCCCAAAGTTACAAAGCATAAAGCAGGTGCTTTGTACATGAGGTACAAATCAGGTCTCAAGCAGTAGGACAGTCCTCTGACGGACAAGGAAGGCCTTTTGAGAGTCTTCCAGAAGTATACTAAAGAGTTGGTCTGAGAATCCAATATTTATCTAGTGCCAGCCATTGCAGTGGGAGAAACATCTAGTTTTCTAACCACTTCTGGTTCTGCAAATTCATTCCTGCCCTGTGCAGCAGGCTCCAAGAGGTCTACAGTGACAAAAGACTGATGTCAAGTTCTTTGTGCTTTAGCTAGAAGCAGCCCTCTCAAAATGTAAGAGGTGCAGGGAACAGCTCCACCTCTTCCATCCTGGCTGGATGACCCATTGTGCCAACACCTAGTCCCCTTTAGCTCACTTCCAGGGAGGAATACACAGAGGCAAACAGCAAATCTATTCATAGACATGTGAAACTGGCTGTAGGCACTAAATGGTTAACACAAGAAAATTCCAACTTTCTAAAAGTAGCTTTTTCAGAATTGTGACTTAAAATCTAAATGTATCTTTAAAGGGGATTTTGAATTACATTTTTTAAAAACCAAACATGCCTTTTCTACCTGTTCCCAGTCAAACCTTAGCACTTATTAAACGTAATAAGGCAAGCTAATGTTATCCCACGAGAAAGGTAGGTCTCACAGTAGTGAAAAACAAATTTGGGAGGGGTATGGCCTGGAAAGGTTGAATTGGAAAAAACTGCACGTAGCCTGCAATGGTGGGCTTCAAACATGTTTTAAATGCTACTTAAGTGGCTGGCACAATAAGTGCTGCAGGTCCACTAGTAGAATTTAAATTACAGGCCCCAGGTACATATTGTACCGCTTTACAACAGACATATGTCAATTATATGCGCCAATCAGGTGTAGGACAATTTTATAAAGCTTAAAGGTGTGAGCACAAGGACTTTAGGACTGGTTAGCAGTGGTAAAGTGCACCGGGTGCTAAAGCAAACAAAAAGACATCTTTAGCAACAGGAGGGACATAGCCAAAAGGTTTGGGGGAAGATCACTATAATGGATGACTGGTCTAAAATAGGGGTAGCAGCTTCTACTGATGACACAAAGTTTGATGGGGTAAGCGATGGATAAGAAATGAACTCTGTGATGTCATTAGGAGCCAAAGGGCATGTGATGCCACATTTGCCATTCTGACCTTTTGATAAACTGACATTCATGACAGGAATGTGGGAAAATGAAAATAAAATGCTAATTTAATGGGTCGTGGCACAGGCAGTGATGACAAAAAATCAGAGAGCCAGAGTAAGTAGTGGATAGAGGCTAGGCACTGAAATAAGGCAGTGTTCAATGTTAGAACGTCTTAAGTGTTAAGAGTTAGAGCATAGCTCAGGGAAACAATAAATACCAATATGTGAGCGCAGATATACTCTGCACACAGGTCTTGAAAATACAAACAAGTTAATTCAACAATTATTTTCAGTTAGGAATCATTGTTTAGATGAAAGCTGCTCTGTAGCTCATTTTTTTCATTCAGGAGAGTGTGACTGTGAGGGCTCCGTGGAGGACAAGCAGTTGGTCAAAATTGTCAAAAGCCAAAGCCAGCTGATGCTCCTCTGCAGGAAACCTGGTGGTTCGCCCACCTATAAACGGGGTAGGCAAAATCCAAGGTTAACAGATAGATTATCTGTTGCTTTTTGGCAGGTGCCTACATCTGCCAACTTCTTGAAATCTCCATTCATTCATACGTTGGCACTGCACATTTTAAGGATGGCAATATCAGGTGAACAATTATGCTGTGTATAAAGGGGTCTGAGAGTAAAGTCTAAAAATCATACATAAACATAAGATATGGGCCAGTAAGATATTTGAATGCAAAATTAAGTATGATGCTTCTGAAATACCTTACCGTTCGCATGCGGTCTGCTGGTCTACAGAGAAAGAGAAAAATGATAATGCAATATTAAATACACACAAAGGAAAGGAGCATAATTAACTGTAGTTCACTTAATGCACTGTAGCATAACCCTTAGATAAATCTCTGTACAATATAAACCTAATGTACCCCAGTTACCCACAAAAGTCTATTTAGGATGGAGTGGCTATGATAGCCACATGCAGCAGTCTCTAGATCAATTGTGTATCATAGCACTGCAGATTAGTCATATGCATTAAATACATGAGAACATTCCTGTATTACCTTTCTTCCACTCAGGACCTTTTGCACTCTGCCTCACAATCCCCTTAGTGAGCTATTGCATTCCTTGAGTCCTGGGTGATGTAACTTAGATATTTGCATCTGAAGACAATTACAATAAGTTGCTTTCCTGAAATGTGACAGGTCTCGGGTCTAATATGGAAGATGGGGATTGAAAGTCGTTGATAGTAGATAAGCATCTTCAATGAAATATGGCCTTGTGTTCCGTTATATATCGAAGACATATATTTAGTGTTCCGGCCAATATGAACCCTCAAGTAAATCCTACAAGATGGCTGCAGATATGGGTTCATAATGAGGTAAAACTTGAGCTTCAGGAAAGTCCAACTGGGTCTTGGAAGGTTCAGTGTTTGAAGACTGTAAATGCAAAAAAGACAATACTGCAAGTAGCCAAAAGCTCTGTCACTGACTTCCATATATGCAATAGGTTGAAGATGATGAACTTCCTCCATATGGTTTTGGGTGTCATAGATAGGATATGGTGGACTATGCTAAATAGCTTATATGCATATGATATAGTCGTTCCCTGGTGGATAAGAATAATATTACACTCTAGTATTAAATATGGTATTTTAAATTAATGAACACATGAGGTAGAATAGATGATTGTGTGAGCATAACAATGTGGATTCTTGAGTTGTACACCACTTTTTAAAAACATTTTTTTAAATGAAAGTTTCATATAACATGGTACATTTGGACCATGAATAACAAATACAGGTAATCCCACCTTCGCAGTCTTCATGATACATAGATGTATCACGTTTTTGTCCCCTTCACAATACCAGCACATTTCCACTATGTTACAGTGAGGATTTCTGCATTCAGGCCCAGATTTATACTTTTTGATGCACAACTGCCTGTGCGCAGTTTTGCTCAAAATATATAGGGCCAGCTTGCACCATTCCAGTACGCCAGCCGGGCGCCATATTAATAGAATGGCGCAATCTGGCGCAAAGGGTGTCATTTCTTGAAAAAAAAACATCCATACCACACGACTCCTGTCTTGGAAAAGACAGCAGTCATTCCCGCCACCCCAATGGCCAGCACAGGTGACAAGGGTCCCCTTGGCATTGCCACTGCACCCAGTGCCATGTAGGGGGGCCCATTTCAGGGCCCCCAATAGCCTTTGAAAAAAAATTAAAATACTTACCTTTACTTATCTATACTTACCTGGGATGAGGTCCCCAATCCTCTGTTGTCCTTCTGGTGTGGGTGAGGGTGTTCCTGGGGCTTGGGGAGGGCATCTGTGGGCTCTTTCCATGGTGTCTGACCATGGAAATGGGTCCACAGAACCCCTAATGCCTGCCCTGACCCAGGCATTAAATAAAGGCACTAAGCAGGCTTAGCACCATTATTTAGGCCCGCCTCCCTCCCGTGCACCATTTGTGCAAAGGAGGATAAATAAGGCGCTAAGGCCTCAGAGTCATTTTTGGATGGGAACGCCTACCCTGCATCTCGTTGACGCAAGGTGGGTTCCTGCATCCAAAAAATGACTCTAATGCCAATATTTTGGCGTTAGACTAGTCTAGCGTCAAAATATAAATATGGAGTTAAGTTTGTGCTGAATTCGCATAAAAAAATGACACTAATTCAGAGCAAACAGAGTATAAATCTGGGCCTCAGTTCTGTCTTAAGGTAGCATCTAATGACATTGCCCTGCCAGCAGGTGAATTCTGGTGTGTCCCATGTGCGTGTGTAGCAATAATCATTCCCTTTATAGGCTGTGCCTGGGTTCCTTGTTGATATTTGTTCTTATATGTCAAACTCTTCTCTTGGATAGTCAGTGTCCAACACCTCTGCCCACAACTCCAGGATTTCTGCTACCTTTGCTCATTTCTCATCGATTTAGTATGTGCTTCTTCCTCTAATTCCCACTCATGTGCATCCTTAATCCAGAAAACTATAGTGGGGACAATGCCAGTGCTAGTCTGAAGAAATTATGTTGCATCTTTTTAAATCTGCACTTTTGGAATTATCCTCAACAGGCCTTGCATTGGGGTAAGTTGCAGCGATATACCTGTCACAACTGCCAAGTTGGCAAATACCTCCGCCCAGAAAGGGCCCACCAGTGAAAACAACCAACTCAGATGCAGGAAGGTAGAACCACTGCGCCACATTTTGGGAACCAAGATGACCTCCCTGGGTAAATTTTACTTAGTGTAATCGGATTTAGGTAGGTGTGGTGCAGGAAGTTAAATTTTATCAATTTGAATCTCGCATTCCCCAAATATCTCTTTCACCTGTGCACATGCCATATGCCATTCTTTATTGCTTATCTACTCCTCTGTGTCAGCTTCCCAGGCCCCTCTATCTCCAGACACCAGTTTAGGTTTATCTGCCTTAATACATGTATACAGGTATGTCACTTCCTGATGACAGAAGCCGATCTGCAACCTAGCTTCCAAGGTTTTCATAGTTGTTGGATTATAGGGGAGTCTTGGTCAAATTTCCCTCGGACAGTTTAGAATATTGTAGAAAGTGATCAGGCCCCACATCACTTCTTTTGTCTTTTAGAACACAAGAAAGGCATCACTAGGGTATAGGTCTCCCAGGTTATTACAACCCCCGGCTAGACGCTGCCACTGTAATAACCCCCTTTATTCTCCTTAATAACTCTATTGACCAAATATCTAAGTCCTTTGCAAAGGGGAGACATTAAAGTACCCACTTGATAATTCTTTCCCATATATTACCAGTCTGACTCACTATGTATGGGTATTCCCCTTGGATGTGACTACCTCTCAAAAGCAATTCCTGTAGGGCGACCTCCCCACATACCCCTTCCATCAAGCATTTACCTCTGTTGTCTTCATCCGTTAGTCAACATATGGAATGCTGAATCTCAGTATCTATATCCATTTCCTGGAGTCCAAGACCTCTCCACTATAGGTTCATTTTTCAGACATCCAGCACCACTCTGCTTCTCTTTCAAACCCATACTAGAGAAACCAATCATCTGATCAAGGCGTACATTGTGACATGTGTCGATCAGCAGCACGAATTCTGAAGTACATAAAGCCTTCTTTATGGAAGACCATTTTTGCCATGATACCTGACCGAGGTATGAAAAAGGAAAGGAAGCCCAGAATTTCACCAATGCCTCAAGTCTTCTCAGAACCCTCCCCATGATGTAGTGATATTGCTTTTCTGGTTGTGTGTGCTACCACGATTCTCAAATTCTGAAGCATGTCCATCTCCCATCTTAAACCCAGGTCTGGCAGCCCTTCTAGTGGACATTCGGCCAGCAATCCTAACAGGAAAAAAAGTCTCTTCTTTATTTTTAACCCAGAGACCTCGCCAAACCTTTCTAAACAAAATATGCAGTGGGCTACATAATTTCTGGGGAGTCAAAAATAAAATAATACATCGTCTGCATAGAAAGAGGTTATGTGGATTACATCTCCACCATTTATCCCCCATTCCACCAATTCTGCCTGACATCCGATCTTCAGAGGCTCTAGATGCCACCTCCCAGCTACCTGATACCTGTCACTGCGTACTCGAGCCATCAATCTTGTGTAGAGTAATTTCATCTAGTTACAGAAGACTGGACCAAGACCCATTCTATTGAGAATATTTCTGTCAGATAGGACCAGTTCAACATGTCACAGGCCTTCTCCAAGTCCACTGAAACCAACATCATTTCCACATCTGTTTTCTTGACAGAATGCATCACATGTGTTAGTTGTCTGATATTTATTGTCATGCACTGATCTTCATGTACCATGTCCACATCTATCCAACTCAGTCTAGTGGCTAATGCCCTGCATAATATTTTAGTATCAGAATTCATCATAGTCAAGGGGCGGTACGCTGATAGGTCCATTGAATCACACCCAGGCTTAAGCATCATACATATGACACCTTCTCTAATTTCAGAGGGAGGACTCTTATCTGACAAGTGTTCTGGAGTGTCTCCAGTAACAGCTCTGTCAGGAATCCATCACTCCCAGGTGCTTTGTCTTTTGGCTTCATTTTTATCACTTCCCTCAGTTCTTCTTAAGTAATTTCCTCATCTATTTCTTTCCAGGGGGATTCATAAAACTATGGAATTTCAATAAAAACGAATCATCTTGCCAATTCTTCAGTGGGCACAAAGCCCACTGTTCGATAAATGGCCTGTCCATGTCAGGTTAGTGTCTTATTTATGACTCCCTGTGTTGTAGCCACTGTGCCACCAGTATTATTTAGTGCTAGTATAAGGGGAATATGTGTCTCCTGTTTAAGTATCCACACTAGCAATCTACTAGTCATATCATCTTCTCTGTATAGTCATTGGCGATACCCCTTCAGCGCGGCTTGTCCAGCCTGTCCCAAGTGTCTCTCTGAACCCTGCCTGCATCTACAATTATGGCATTGTATCCCGGAGAGGTGGGTGGGCTTGGTTATAAGTCCATCAGCTCCTACTCTTTGCTCCTGTAAGTCCTTCCTAAGTTGTCCCCTAGTCCTATGTACCAACCTGATACATTCCACTGCCACACCAGCAGCACTTCATTCATAGCTTCCCATTTATTTCCCTATTGTCAGAAGTGCCTCAATTCCTTTCAAAGTAGGCCCCAATAACTTTCCCCATAACATTAAGGGCAATCAGGTCTGTAAGGACCCTTGGGGGAAGCCATATGAATGGTAAGGAGAAGGAGTATGAATAAGTCTACTACAGGTACAAGGCCCTTCAGATATGAGTGTTGGACAGAGATAATGAGCAGGTGTGATTGAGAACTATTTGTTATTAAGTTAAACTTACAGACAAAAGAATAATAGGTGAATTTTACCTGTGTTCTCACCAGCATTGGAAATGGGAGAACGGAACAGAAAATTGCAGCATTGAGAAATTACCAGAGTAAGGTAAGTGAATAGTAGTCCCCCATTTGAAGCCAGAGGTAAGTTAGACGAGAAATAGCCACTACCCAGTTGAAGGAACGCCAGCTTGAGAAATGTCAACAAAGGTTTGATATAATATTGATAAAGGTTTGTGGTTAAAAAAATGTCATGATCCAAAGTTGCAATATCCGGAAAATGGTTCTTTGGATTTGAATCATTTCAAATATTTGCATAAGTGTATGAATGAAATAAAGAAACCACCGGACCAGTGAGCATTAGACAAAGCAAATGAGACTAAGGAAAAGGAACGAATGTGTAAGGTGTTGATTGGTATGAGAAACAAGGCATTACAAAAGCTTAGGAATATTGTCGAAAGACCCTGGGGTGTACCCTTTGTTAGAAAAGAGAAGGCTTTTTTGTTATTGAAGTAGTATGAGATTACTCTTCCACCCTAGAGTCCCTCTTTGTGGTTCTCCCCAGATAATTAGTGAGGTAACAGCGATTAGGCATGTCAGCTTCTGGTCTTTTTCTCAAGTCCCCAACAATCTTTCTGCCACCCTCCTGGCTTCTGGAGATCACAGGCAATGGACCCAGCCCGGTTGGATCTTCTAGGTAAAAGGCCCAACAGTTTCAGCTGCAACAGGTAATGGCCCCAACAGTCTCAGTGGCAACAGGTGATGGCTGCGACAGTCTCAGAGCCCTCCTCATGGCATACAGGAGTCACAGACACTGGCAATGGCACCAATGGGATCAGTGTACTGGGAAACAGTCTGCAACTTCTTCACAGGCCTGGCGAGTGTTACTGTCTTCAGCCACAGAGCGGATGGCTGTCTTGCAGCACAGGTCTAGACTGGACTGAGCATCTCACACTCTGCTCCCTCCTGGACCTTGTTCTCTCCAGGCTCTCTTCTCCTCCTCAAAGGGCCCACTGGTCTTGGCAGGTAGGTAAATGGATCCTGCTCCAGGCAGAGTGCAAGTGTTTTTGGCTGGTGGGTGATGGCCCCTCACCTCACTGAGTGACCGAGGATCGTACCTGGCTGTGAGCCTCCACCAAAATATGCCTCACAAAAGTTCAAAGGACGAGGCCTTCATCTCTATCAAGATTTCCTGGTCCACAGTACCAACCTTATCAGTCCCACCATATTCCTGCAATGGGGCTCGAATCCACTGACTAGTAACTCTTCCTGGAATAAAAGAGGCCTTTGATGTGCACAAGGGATACACTGTTCCTCTCCCTTCAGTATATGTGTATTACCACTCCAGCTCTCAGGAATGTTGGCAATATACATCTCTTGTCTGGAGAGTTCAGTCCTTACCTGCACAAACCTCTCCAGGCCCTGGGTTTACAGGCCTCCATGGTGTGTACAATATATATCTAGGCCAAGTTTAACTAAACACTTGAGAATCCCTTCTGTCATGCAAGGCGGTGCAAGTGCTTAAGTGCAAAGCCATGCAAATCAATATTTGCATAGCTTTGCATCAAGTTTTACCTACGAGGTAACACAAAGCAGCACTGCGCGCTGCCCTGCTTAATTGAGCTTCCTTGCATTTCCCTGGGTTGGGGAGGCATTACATCTTTGGAGCATGGGACTTTGGATGCGTCCACCCATGTATTCTGCACAAACCCAGATTTACTAAAGTCATTAACCTGCGTTTGCTCCAAGTTTGTGTGCCTACCCAAGGATAGCATAACAAGGAGAAATACAGTATTTCTCCTTGCTACTTCTTTTTGCATATTTTCTACATTCTGAGGCACACATACAAAGAGGAAATCGCCTGAAAGGTGCTAGGCAGCCACAATTGCGCCAGGCAGGGAGATAGCAGAGCAGCTCCATATCTTTGTAAATTTGGTGCATATCAGCTCTCCCCCCTTTATGCAAAGCAGTTTGGACCCCATGTCCTGGGGGAATGTTGTTATCATAGCCACTGATTCTTGTGCTGTAGGAAGAATAGAAATACAAATTAGTCAGTTATCCAGATACTGAGATATAAATATTACTTTACGCTGCAGAACTGCAAGTGGTGAAAGTCCTCAGTTATGTGGAGAGACAGAAAGGCAGGGCTTGAAATTGACAACGTCTTTCTGCAAATCTGACTAAATGCTGGCTCTGTGGATACAAGGGTTTAGTGTAGCCAAGTAGCCATCCTTGTTGATGAAAGGTGTTATGTACTGCAGAGATATCTTCCAGAGCAGCTCTAGATTAAAACATTTGAAGAGGGAATTCAGGTCCAACACAGGACGGAATGACCCTTCTGCTTTGTATACCAAGAACAAGATTGAATAAAACCCTCACCCTTCTTGATGGGGAGGAATCATAACCACAGACTTCTTCATGATCATCTTTTGCACCCTTGAGAACAGGGAGTCCCTTTTTATGATGCCTCTTGATAATGGTGCATGCTGGAACATTGTCATTGGAGGCTTGTTGGAAAAAAGGATCTTGTAACCCTCCTCAACAATCAAAATAGCCCATTGATCTGTAATATGTTCTGTCCGTTGATGATGGAATAATCAAAGTCTTGTTTCCTCCTCCAGAGAGCCAATTCTGACTTGCATTCTGGGACGACTTTCCCTATCGTCAGGTTTTGTTGCTGAATGTGGTTCCCTGACCTCGAGCCGGTGCTTGAAAGGGGCACTTACTCTCTTGTTGTCCCTGTAATTTCTGTTTTTCTTTTTTCCATGAAACAACTTGAATGGTTGCAAAATATTCTCTTCTTGACTGATTTTAATCATCTCCTTCAGTTCTTCTCCGGGTAGTCTGGGGCCTGAAAATTCCAGTTTTTGAACGATTGCCTTCTGACTGGACTTCAACGTCCATTGTTTCAACCACAAAGTTCTGCACCTTGCTGCACCAGCCAAAGACGTAGATGCCTATAGATTGTCAAATGCTACATGAAATAGCAATTGTCGTAGAGTCTCCATTTTATATCAGTAGGATTCTCTTTGTCCTGTATGCGGTCATGTAAATTTTTTCAAAATCCTTTAAGAAGCCTGGGGGGCATATGCAGCATAGGAACTTGCTTACAATTCAAAATTAGAAGTAGCATGCGCTCATTTCCGAGCTGAATTAACCTTTTCTCCATGGGTCTGACATGGACAGTGAAGGACTTCTGAGGACAGTGAAGAAGATGAAGGCATGGAGGAAAGAATTACATTAATTTTGGGTACTTGAGGAAAGTTTTCATCCATTTTTAATAATGTACTGCTATTCAAGAATCTATGCACATCTTGTTTATCTATGTCTTTCCAGTCCATAGACCCATGTCCTTGATCACATCATCAAGCAGGATATACTCATTAGGAGAACCATTACACTGAGCATAATAACCCTCTTTGTCCTGCGATTTCTGTTAAAATCCTAACACATCCTGTATATGGCTTAACATGTCCTGAAAATTCTTTCCCTGCACGTGTCCCTCTTGGGGAGGTATCCAAATGGTGATCCAGATGCATTTTCACCCCTTTCCCTTGTGAATCCAAAAGTGCAGGATTCACAGCCTGATTGATCATCTGCTGGTGCTTAGTTTGGGATATTTGTAAATCCTCCTTCTCCTCCTAAACGTGCTCTGCTTCACGGTTCTTGAATGGCTCACTCTCAGCGAGCTAAATCCTTCCCCACACCCCAGCTCTGCACAAGAACAGGGAGCACGGTGGCAGATAGAGCCCGTGATACTCCGTAACCCATCACAAAGGTAAGCACACACAATAAGTATGCTGCATAATCAACACTGAAAAAATAAAAAACTGAAACTAGTGTGTTCCCTATCTGACACCAAGAGTAATGAAAAAACAGGAGGTGGCGAGGGAGGAGGCTTTGTCCTTCATGGACACGGAAAACAGACTAACATGTAATAGGCCTGCTGGAGGGTGGGGATGGCTGCACATTACTATGACTACCACAAGGAAGTCCTATGAGAGGGAAAAATCATTTGTGTCCATTGTTAGCAAACTGCACGCTTTATTGGATGAGTGCAACTATTTTTACACAGAAAGAGGGTAATTTGTGTTAAAATACATCTGATATCTGGCTTAAATGTTCTTTGCACCTGACAGGTTTTTTTAAACTGCAAAGAACTCTTGGGTCTAAATGCCCAAGCTTGTCTTTACAGTAAGGCTTCATACCTTTCTCTTGTTCTAGTGTATGCCACGCCTTATATGGGAACTCTTTACCATTTGGCACCCCTCAAATCTGGTTTACAGTGTTTAACTGTTGACATTTTTCGGCTCATTCGGTATCTCACTGTCTTTTGATGCTACTCTGTGTCATGTATTTGTGAGGTAGGTGATTTTCATATCAGTTATTTGTTCTTTAATAAAAATGTAATTGTAAATGCTAAATCCTCCAGCCTCCAATTATCAACCATTGACTTGTTTCTGCCACAAAAAAGGTTAAACTTACTGTGTCCTTGCTGGTCAAGGATTTTTCGCTCCTGAAAAATAAAGGAGACTCTTGTTACACTTAACATCCAGGACATGGGCATTAAAGAGGTTTGAGGGGGTTAGTACAACACACACAGCATGAATTAACTACTACACGTGAGTGTAAGGGTATGTGAGCAGGCACAATACCTAAAGGCCAGATATAAAGAATCAGGAAGCTGCACAATATTACAGATATAGCCACATTTATAATGCATCCTTTGAACATGTTTTTGCTCATAAGACCAGGTGCCACAAATCTGGTACCACAAAGCAATGGGACTTAACATTGCTTAGTGAGCTACCTATGATTTCTCTTATGAGTTTTTCTTTGTTTCACAATACAATAAAAGCTGAGATACTATAATAAATATATAACATTTCACAATCAATGCCATTGAATGAAGTTTAAAAGTTACTACAGTCCTACTGAAATGTATATTTATTTTCTGAGCTTCCAGTTAGTGACACATTAGAGTTACCCATCATCAATTATCTTGCGGGTTTTCTATACAGAGAAGTATACAAAACGCTCCCCCTTCGTCTTATTCATGAGATTTAGGAATGTGATGTGGGAGCTGCTACACTAAATTGAATGTTGGGAAGCAATAATTTAGCCACCCAACAAACTCATGACATTCATTGATACTGCCATCCCAAATCAGAAAAACATCATCTATGTATCAGCCCCAGAAACCACTGTTAGGCCCAAATGGATTGTGGTTGCTGAACAAATGTGTTTTCTCATAGTCATCCATGTACAGGTTCACCAACACCGGAGCTATTCCTGCTCCCATTGCAACACCCTTCTTTTGATAGTAAAAAGTATCTAAGAACTGGAAAATGTTTTTATTGAGACTAATTTTCGTGAGTTGGGAAACGAAGTAGGAACCCAATGGGGTATTTCTCTTGTATCCGAAGACATTCTCAACAACTCTCCGGGCCCCATGCTGGGGGATGTTGTAATATAAGGATTGGATATCCATAGTCCCCAAAATCTGGGTAGTGTTTTTAAATTCCTTTCCCATAATTTGTTTTATAAAATCCATACTGTCCCTGACAAAAGACCATGTAAGGGGTACGAAGGGGTTGAGGAAAATATCCACAATTTGCCAAAGTGGTCCCAAAAGAGAACCACACCCCAAAATGAGGGGGGTTCCAGTGGTCTGAAAAGATTTTTCTGTGTCTTGGGCAAAACATATAGAACCGGCACTCTGGAGTAGGAAATATTCCAAAATTGATGCTGAAAGGTCTGGAAAGGAACCCATGGACCTCATCCAGGCATGCACCCTAAGGGCCACATTCAAATCAAATCATTAACATTTATAAAGCGCGCTACTCACCCGTGCGGGTCTCAAGGCGCTAGGGTAAAGGGGGGGGTTACTGCTGCTCGAAAAGCCAGGTTTTTAGGAGTCTCCGGAATGCGGAGTGGTCCTGGGTGGTCCTGAGGCTGGTGGGGAGGGAGTTCCAAGTCTTGGCTGCCAGGAAGGAGAAAAACCTCCCACCTGCCGTGGAGCGGCGGATGCGAGGGACGGCAGCGAGCGCGAGGCCAGAGGAACGGAGGAGGCGGGTGGGGACGTAGAAGCTGAGGCGTCGGTTGAGGTATTCCGGTCCCTTGTTGTGGAGGGCTTTGTGTGCGTGGTTGAGAAGTCGAAAGGTGATCCTTTTGCTGACTGGGAGCCAATGCAGGTGTCTCAGGTGTGCGGAGATGTGGCTGTTGCGGGGTACGTCGAGAATGAGGCGGGCCGAGGCGTTTTGAATGCGTTGCAGGTGATTTTGGAGTTTGGCGGTGGTCCCAGCGTAGAGGGTGTTGCCGTAGTCCAGGCGGCTCGTGACGAGGGCGTGGGTCACGGTTTTTCTAGTGTCGGCGGGGATCCAGCGGAAGATCTTGCGGAGCATGCGGAGGGTGAGGAAGCAGGCGGAGGACACGGCGTTGACTTGCTTGGTCATGGTGAGAAGGGGGTCCAAGATGAAGCCGAGGTTGCGGGCGTGGTCTGTGGGGGTCGGTGCGGTGCCGAGGGCCATGGGCCATCAGGAGTCGTCCCAGGCGGACTGGGTGTTGCCGAGGATGAGGACTTCCATTTTGTCAGAGTTCAGCTTTAGGCGGCTAAGCCTCATCCAAGCTGCGACGTCCTTCATCCCCTCTTGTAGGTTGGTCTTGGCGCTGGCGGGGTCCTTGGTGAGGGAGAGTATAAGTTGGGTGTCGTCGGCGTAGGAGGTGATGATGATGTCGTGCTTGCGTACGATGTTGGCGAGGGGGCTCATGTAGACATTGAAGAGTGTCGGGCTGAGCGATGAGCCTTGAGGTACGCCGCAGATGATCTCGGTGGGGTCTGAGCGAAACGGTGGGAGGTAAACTCTTTGGGAACGGTTTGAGAGGAAGGAGGCGATCCAGTCCAGGGCCTGGCCTTGGATCCCGGTGGAGCGGAGGCGGTTGATTAGGATGCGGTGACAGACGGTGTCGAAGGCAGCTGAGATGTCGAGGAGGATGAGGGCGACTGTTTCACCGTTGTCCATCAGGGTTCTGATGTCGTCTGTGACTGAGATGAGGGCGGTTTCCGTGCTGTGGTTGGTTCGGAATCCGGTTTGTGAAGGGTCGAGCAGGTTGTTGTTTTCCAGGAAGGTGGTCAGCTGTTTGTTGATGGTCTTCTCTATTACCTTGGCTGGGAAAGGCAGGAGAGAGAAGGGGCAGAAGTTTTTCAGGTCGCTCGGGTCAGCCGTAGGTTTCTTTAGGAGGGCGTTGACTTCGGCGTGTTTCCAGCATTCGGGGAAGGTAGCAGAAGAAAAAGAAGAGTTGATGACGGCCTGGAGGTGCGGGGCGATGATGTTGTCGGCTTTATTAAAGATGAAGTGAGGGCAGGGGTCCGAAGGGGCGCCGGAGTGGATAGAGTTCATGATGGATTTGGTTTCTTCAGTGTTGATGTGGGTCCAGTTGTTGAGGGTGAAGGCCGGGGGTGCGGGTTCGGTGATGTTTGGTTGGGTCTGGTGTCCGAAGCTGTCGTGGAGGTCGCTGATCTTGCGATGGAAGAAGGTGGCGAGGGATTCGCACAAATCCTGTGAGGGCGTGATGGCGTTGGGGTTGGAGAACTCCTTGACGATGCTGAAAAGTTCTCTGCTGTTGTGGCTGTTTTTGTCCAGTCTGTCTGTGAAAAAGTTCCTTTTGGCAGCGCAGATCAGGTGGTGGTGTTCACGGGTAGCGTTCTTGAGGGCGGTCATGTTGTCAGCGATGTGGTCCTCTCGAGGGTGCGACAAGTTTTCTTTGATTCTTTGAGGGTGTCAGAGAACCAGAGAGGTTTTATGGTGTTGGTCTGTCGATGCGTGCATTTGAGGGGAGCAAGGTTGTCTGCGCAGTTGGAGATCCAGTTTGTGAGGCTGAAGGCTGCGTCGTTGGGGTCGGTGGTGAGGGTGGGTTGGTTGGCGGCGAGTGCGGAGAAGAGTTGCTCTTCGGGGATCTTGTTCCACTGTCGACGAGGGATGGGTTGAGTGCGGAGGTGGCGGGTCTCGCGTCGGAATGTGAAGTGGACACAGCTGTGGTCGGTCCAGTGTAGAGCGGAGGTGTGGCTGAAGAAGATGTGTTTGCTGGCGGAGAAGATAGGGTCGAGTGTGTGTCCGGCGATGTGGGTGGCAGTGTTCACCAGTGGCTTGAGGCCGAGGTTGGCGAGGTTGTCGAGCAGGGCGGTGGTGTTGGGGTCGTTGTTCTGTTCCAGATGGCGCATTGGTGCCTATTTTTCTGCCTAGGCAACTAGTAGTGTCTAAGAAACAGCAGACAGTAATCTTTGCTGTACAGCCACCATCCTGAATGGCATGCATAATGGAGGGGCACAGGTAGCCTGGCACACCAGGCAAGATTTCTGTGACGGAGTTTCAAAGAACATGGGTATAATGACCTATGAGGCACCTAGCATTGACAAATATAATGTCACAATCACTGGTGAAAATATATGCTCTTCCAAAAGGCTTTGGTATGGTTTAAATCCCTGCTGGTGGTGTAATAAGGAAGGCATTGTGGTTGACCTTACTCATTGAGGCCTGCATGACAAGACTCTACAGTGTGGTATGTGCAGTCAAGATGACGGCATCATCCCAGGCTGGGCGGTGGCATTGTGCTTTATGCCTGTTAACCAGCGGTCTGGAACATGTTTTTTCCCAGGCCACAAGAAGGGTGTCTTTGAGGGCATAATTAACTTACAACAGGGGCTCAGTATTTGTTTGCCCCGGTTGACACACCTCAGTGAGGCCATTAGTCTTCACCCCCATACTGGGCAATCGAAGGTCAAGATCCTAGGCTGCCCTCTGCTTTACAATAGTAAATGTGTAGCATTTGTCTGTAGCTGGACCTGGTGGTGTGACTCGCCCAGTGTTTTGCAATGTATCCAGGCCACTCGTATCCTGAAATTCCCCACACCAATTGTCATTGGTGTTGGGGTATCCAAAATCATTCCCAGCATAATTGGAATCATTCTCAGAGTCCGTTACAAAGAGATAGTGGAGAGTTTGGGCCCTTTCTTGAGGCAAGAGCGAAGTATTGGAGTCTGAAGATTTGCTAAAAGGCTGTAGCCCAAGTGGATTAAGCGTGGACTTGGTCAGGATTGAAGCAGCACTAACTCAGAGTTGCAAAGAACAAAAGCTTGTGCTTCGTCATCCAGCGTCCACAGCACTGGCAGCAGTATATATGCTCCTTGGTCTGGAGTGGATCATGGTGCCAGGATCAGAGTCAACATTAAGACCATTGCAGAAGCAGTAAGGGGTTCTGGCTTGTCCCGAGGACAGACCCACGAGTGGAGTTCCGGGTAGAGGCCTTCGCTGTTCCTTGGAGCTTGTAGGTGCATCAGAGGGAGTGAGTAGGATGCTGAAAATAGGCAGCATGGCTTCACAGAACTCTTGGATTTGCTGGAGTGTCGCCAATGGAGCCACAAATTTGGGTTGCCTCAGGACCAAAGACAGAATTGGCTCCAAAGGAGATGGAGTTTAGGAACAAGACCGGAAGAAGTCATAATGACGCGCTGATGCGTTCTCGGGAGGTACAGAGTTGCGGGAAGGGGCCAAGTCCTCCTTGGTCTTCTAATGTTTTTCTTCAGCTTAATCAAAGACTTTAACGCGATGATGGTCTGCCATGGGAAATGCTTCAGGCGTGGGACCTTCCCTTCAATTTCAACTGGTCACAGCGTTGAGTTTTCTGGTGCTTGGCAATGTAGATTTTCGTCTCATGGCCCCAGATGGTGTTAATATTCATCAAGGCACAACAGCTGCAGGCCCTGGAGTCTTATTACAACCATAGGCAAGCTTGATCGGGTTCTGTCACAGACATTTGTTTGTGACAATCCATGCAAGGCTTAAACCATGTACACTCTGGAGGTGATCTTCTACACTGGATTTCTTTGCATAATTTTCGAAGTAATAGTTTTGTGACAGCTCTGATTTACGTCTGGAGGTGCAGAAAGAAAGGAACTAACTTAAGCAGGTGTGAGTGTCACTTATATTTAACTCCACACATCACTTCCGGAGCAGAACGACATATATGTGTGTGTGCGTTTACAATTCTGATGCAAAAATGCTTTACAAACATATCCTGTGAAATAGATTCCACTCTTACTAATAAGCACACGCAGGCTAATACGTGTCTGTTATTTGGTAGTTAATATTTTTCATTTATTTCTTAGATCTCAATTTATCTACCATGACAGGCGACTGAGGCCTGGATTAATAAAATGATAACGCAATGCAGCCAATGCTGTGCTGTGCCAACTGGAGAGAACACAATTATGCCATATCTAGAAAGAAATGGCATAGTTCGATTTTGTCAATGTGCTGGTGCACTCTGTGCTTCCTCGCACAAATGCCAAAACCTTGAGCCAAGGAATCTGTGTTGTGGTTGGGATAGTTTTTGTGCAGGAAGGAGTTATTTCCTGCACAAAAACTTCTATTTAAGGCTATTTCCTCTATGTGGAATGCAGAACATAGGCAAAGAAGAAAACACAAGTCAGCCTCAGAAAGGCACAGGATGTTTGCACAATTTTGTAGATTTTATAGATAAAAACGTATCTACAAAAACTTGTAGGGGTTTGCATCAAGATCCATGGGGGGATGCACTGCGACAGCAATGCACCACCACAGAACGCTTCCCTAATGAAAAATAACAGAAGGGAGTGCATTGTGTTGCATTGCGTTACTTTTTGTTACAATCCAACAGATTTTGTATCAGCTCTGCTTTAAAAAAGAAACACAAACTTGAAACATTTTATAAATCTGGGCTTAATATAATTAGCGGTTTTTTTTTGAGGCACTATGGTGGTGATGTATTTTCTTATTGCTCTAAAATTTAAAAAAAACACAATTACACAATTGTACACAATTACAATGGTGGGGGATGAAAGCAGACTATCCATTTTCTAAATTAAGCATAAAGGAATCACTGTCCACCAGGAAGCTCTCACATAATGTTGCGATGAACTCCACAGCAGGATTATAAAATAGAGCTATAGAGAGTGTAAAGCTCTCGAATGGTCACATGCTCCAGATTCATCCGGACACTGGACATTGACTCAGAGATTTTCGTTTTAAGCAGAACAATCTTACCAGTCTCATAATTCTGGCAGATGATGCTCTAGACTGAGACTCCGCCTCTGCTCTGAAATACAAACAAATGAGAACATTTCAGTAATAAATCTGAGGTAAGCTGTAGCTGCAGAATCTAACCAGAGAAGCAAGCATACACAGAAATAAAGTATATAGATCATCTGCACACATCAAGGTTACTTCATAAAGCATTGAACCAACGAAGAATTACTACAGATAGAGTGAGGATGAGAGGCAGAAAAATAAAAGAAAGGAATCAAAGCAGAATTCAGGCTATCAATTGCTGTCCAGATGTTAGAGAATATATATAAAAACTTAATTAAATGTGAGGAGAGTAGAATGAGAAACCAGGATATTGGAAAGTGAGACTTAGGCCTCGATTATGAGTTGGGTTAACAAATACCACAAAACGTGTAGGTAGGGTTATTTAGCATATGTGTTAAATACCGAATGTGTGTTATATAGTGTTATGTAGAGCATGTAGTAGACACAGCCCCTGAAAAATAGCACATGCCCAAATCATCAGGATGTGCTGCTTTTCAGGCACTGGAAGTTCCTGGAGAGAAGAAAGGAATTCCTAGAGACCGAAAACAGCTAGATCAGCACAAAAAAGGACTTGATGACACCCTGAAAGCAACAACTCCTCCTTCTGTGGGAGTTAATTTTGTGTGGACAAAGCACCTTGAAATAAGACAGACAGAATCCATTGCCATCCTCTGATGTCACTCAATCATCACAAGCAGAAATCTGCCACACTCATCCATCATGAACCCAGGCAGAAAAAGGAAGTACAAGTTTATAGATCTTGAGCTGGAGGCCAAGGATGTGGTAGATACCATAACTGTCTAATGTGCCATCTCATGCTGAAGATTCCACTAAAATAAGCAAAAATCTGCCTGTGGAAGGTGATAATGGACAAAATCGACACCAAACCAACTCATCCATATGCTGTTGCAACCATGAAAAAGCATGTTCCTAACCTTGAAATTCTAGTTACTTAGGTGAGCTGCTAAGCACAAGCACTAAATCATGGCACTGCTGGTAGTTTTCCACCTCAGCTCTGCCTCAAGTTGTGGGAAGAAAAACATATGACTATCCTCAACATGTCTGGAGTGGAAGAAGTAAAAGAAGGTCTTGAGGTCAGAGGAATCCAAGGTAAGAGACATGACAGTTGTAATGGAAGTACATGTGGTTGTTGAAAAGATGGCTTTGCTTGAGAATCATCATGATTGTGAAAAACGATAGATATAATTTAGTTTCACACATTCACATTGATTCATTAATGACAACTCTCTAAAGGTACTGCTGACATTTATTGAGGTTGGACTACAAGATTCACAATACACAGTAATCTTGATTTATCTGCCAAGTAGCTTAACAGTAATAAGTCACTATAGCATGACCAATGTAGCTTATTGTCTGGATCATAACATAGTTGCGTCGAGAGCACCTAATACAGCAGTTCAGTATACACAGATCCACATCACACAGCATTTGCACATACTGTGCTTCATTTTCAGCACACTTTATCCTGTCTCCTGTATCCAGGTGTACATGAGTGCATTCAATTAGCCAAAGATGTCAGGCAGTGGCATTGTGAACCCCTTGCTTTAGCAGCTACAGCAGAGGTGGGGTTCTTTATGGGCCTCTTTTGTCTACAACTCTGCAGACAAAAGCTCGTAATTAACTCAAAAAAGGAATACAACATCAATATAAGAGCAATCAGGATGGATGTATGAATGAGTAGGTGGATGAATGAGTTGGTGAGTGGATGGGTGAGTAGGTGGTAGATGGATGAGTGGGTGAAAGTATGGGTAAAACATGGATGGATGTCAGAATAATGGGTTGGATGGATGGATGAACGGATGGTTGAACAGGTGATAGGATGGGAGAGTCTAGAGGTGTCTAGGTAGACATAAAGGATGAAAAAATGGTAGGGAAAAGGAATGGATTGATGTGTGGATGGATGGATGAATAGGTGAAAGGGTGACAATGGATAACAGAGTAACTAGATGGTAGAGTGGATGGATGGAAGAGTGGATGAAGGGATGGATGTGAGGATGTCAGAGTGGAAGGATGAGGGAATGAATGGCAGAGTGGATAGATGGATAGATGGCAGAGGGGATGGATGGATTGCAGATTGAATGGATGGATTAGAGTGGATGGCTGGATGGCAGAGTGGGTCAATCGATATAGATAGAATGATGAATAAACAAATGAATGAATGACAGAATGCAAAGGTGAGATGGTGGGTATCAGCAGGTGAATGGATGGGTGAAAAGGGGATATGAATGTATTGATGGTTGGATGGAAGAAACGAGGGAGCTCCTCTAGGAAGGTCAGGGGCCTGCTTGGTGGTTGCCATCAGAGCATTAGTTCAAAGTGGGGGGTATTTTAAGTTTCTGGCTATGGCCTTGTAGCTTAGATGTTTCCTGTGCTGGCATTAGCTGTGTGAGTATCCAAGGAGAACTGTATATGCTGTTTACTCAATCTCTGCAAGGGGCCAGTCACTTAGCAGAATATCTTGCTGAAAGTTGACTGAGAAATGTCATACACCAATCCTACTGTCCTGTGTGTGGTGCCTAATGCAAAGAATGCTAGTGCTGCAAGCATTTTCAGGAAGGGGGTGCTTCTTCCAAATTTTAAAATTTCGGGGGGCAGCCCTGTGACAAGTAGATCGGATGCTCCATTCTCATACAGTGATCCATGCCTTGGATTCAAATGTCTACTTGAGGAGCTTCTGTTGCATTCCAGGCCCTTGCAATATTTGTCTTTGAGATAATGAGGCCCAACCAGAGAAGCATCTTCTGGTTACACGTGCCCCCCAGGTCGTCTGCTATATGCAAAGGGATGAGCCTAGGGTCTAGAGCAACGGTACTCAAAGTACGGCCCGCGGGCCGCCAACGGCCCCACGGACCTAGCTTGGCGGCCCGCGAGACGCACACCAAACGCACATCATAATGGCAGCAGTATGTAAACATAGAAGAGGGCCGCGGGAGCATGCTCCCGCGGCCCTCCTCTATGTTTACATACGGCGGCCATTGTTTATGGCGTTGCCCTGACGATCCTGGAAGCCAAAGCCCCATAAAAGTCAGCGCTTGCAGCTAACTTTTATGGGGCTTTGGTCGTCTGCTTCCTGTCACCGGCTCCACGTCTGCTGCCCGCCTGCCTGCTGTTCCACATTTGTGGCATCTTTACAGTGCTTTGAGTCAGGTAAGGCTCTTTGGTTATTTATTTATTTGTTTTTAATGTAGTGTGTGTTACTGGGGTAGGCATGAGAGCAGATTGCGCTGTGTGTGCGCTGTGTGTGTGTTACTGGGGTAGGGGTGAGAGCAGATGGCGCTGTGTGTGTGCGCGCTGTGTGTGTTACTGGGGTAGGGGTGAGAGCAGATGGCGCTGTGTGTGTGCGCGCTGTGTGTGTTACTGGGGTAGGGGTGAGAGCAGATGGCGCTGTGTGTGTTACTGGGGTAGGGGTGAGAGCAGATGGCGCTGTGTGTGTTACTGGGGTAGGGGTGGGAGCAGATGGCGCTGTGTGCAGATGGCGCAGTGTGTGTTACTGGGGTAGGGGTGAGAGCAGATGGCGCTGTGTGCAGATGGCGCAGTGTGTGTTACTGGGGTAGGGGTGAGAGCAGATGGCGCTGTGTGCAGATGGTGCAGTGTGTGTTACTGGGGTAGGGGTGAGAGCAGATGGCGCTGTGTGTGTTACTGGGGTAGGGGTGAGAGCAGATGGCGCTGTGTGCAGATGGCGCTGTGTGTGTTACTGGGGTAGGGGTGGGAGCAGATGGCGCTGTGTGCAGATGGCGCAGTGTGTGTTACTGGGGTAGGGGTGAGAGCAGATGGCGCTGTGTGCAGATGGCGCTGTATGTGTTACTGGGGTAGGGGTGGGAGCAGATGGCGCTGTGTGCAGATGGCGCAGTGTGTGTGTTACTGGGGTAGGGGTGAGAGCAGATGGCGCTGTGTGTGTTACTGGGGTTGGGGTGGGAGCAGATGGCGCTGTGTGCAGATGGCGCAGTGTGTGTTACTGGGGTAGGGGTGAGAGCAGATGGCGCTGTGTGTGTTACTGGGTAGGGGTGAGAGCGGATGGCGCTGTGTGTGTGCGCGCTGTGTGTTACTGGGGTAGGGGTGAGAGCAGATGGCGCTGTATGTGTGCGCGCTGTGTGTGTTACTGGGGTAGGGGCATTGTTTTGAAAAAGGGGGTGGGGTGGTCGTTCCCCCTCTAAGACCCGCCCCCTCTAAGCCCCGCCCCCCGCTGTCACTTCAGTGCGGCCCTCGGCCGCAAACCATACTGCAATTTTGGCCCCCGAGAAAAAGTTTGTGAGTACCCATGGTCTAGAGGGATATTCCAACCTATCACCCATTTCAGCCATCCCAACACTCCACCCCAAAAGTGGGCCAGCCCCGGGCAATGCCAGAAAGTGTGAGGCAAGACCCCCTTTAGATTATCGCACCACAGACATTTCTCCGTGGGGATTAGGACCATGCTGCAGAGCCTGGACCTAGTGATCTACACTCTATGATGGATCTTAAGCTGGATTAGTCTAAACTGGGTGGCTATTGCCATTTCCTTGGGGGCCTCCACTGCTTCCCTCCAATCCACATCCTCCATGCATTCCAATTCCTTGCCCATGCATGCCGTACCTCCACCATCGGTTCCAGCACAATACGCAATAACATTTTGTAGATTTCCGCCAGTTTATAGTATGTGAGGTTTGTGAGAAGGATTTTGGCCACCACCAGGGAGAAGTAAGGGATATCCCCCAACAGCTGTGTGAGAGGCAAGAGGGCATGGCGGGGCTGTAGATACCTAAAGAATTGCGTATGATGCATGTCATATGCCTCCTGCAGGTCGTGAAAGGACTTAAGCATCCCATTATGTACAACGTCTCCCAGCTTTTAAATGCCAATAACTTCCCAGGTGTGATTTGGTTCATTCAAGAAAAATTCCTTTATTAGGATTTTTGGTTGACTCAGAGAAAGCTTAAGAAAATCAGGAAAAACGGGATAGAAATGTTCATTCTGCCTCAGAATTTTCTCAGACATTTGGTGAAGTTAGTGGCCCTACCTTTCTTACCCATTCAAGCAATATTCACAGAGCCGTCTTATTACAGGATACTTTAGAGATTAAAAATAAGACATCTATAGAGAGGTTTAAATTTATTCTTAAATTATCCCTTTAGATTCAGAAGCAAAGACAGAAATAAACTGCTGGTTAGACCCGTTAGAGGCCGGGAATGACTGAGCCATTTTCCACACATACCCAGATCTTGTACTAGAATCAGATGCAAGTCTATGACGATAGGCCGCAGGGAGTGGCTCTTTCTGACTCAGGGAAAATGTTCCAAGAGGAAGTCCACAATGCAGATTAATTCTTTAGAACCTCAGGCTCCTTTACAGTCAAAAGCCTAGTGAAAGGCGGTGATGTGGGTGCTTCTCATTTGCATGGAAAATCTGACTGCAGTCGGATATATCAACAAATTAGGCATACAAGGTCAAGCATACTAGCAGAGCTAGCCAGGTCTGTGTATCCAAATGGAAAACATTTTAGTAGTCAAGTATCTTCCATGTCCATCCAAGGTGGTAGCAGATTGGTACTTGAGAAACCTTTGCATCAGTGTGGAGCATGGATTGGCAGATATATAATACCCTAGAGAAGATTTGAAGTCCATTCAGATTGGAGTCTTTTTGCTTCTAATTTCACAGCTCAGCTGGAGAATCTCTTCAGCTGGATGCCAGATCTAGAAGCATTAGCAACTGTGTATTTCCTTCTAGATTGATCTGGCGGAAGGCAATATCACTTTCCACCTTTTGTCATGATCTCCAAATGGCTAGTTCACATTTACAGGCAATCAGCAGAGGTGGTAATGGTAACACCTCTGTGAAGGAGTTAGTCTTGGTATCAAGTCTCTTGGAACTGACAGTAGATTGTCAAAGCCATCTGCCAGTCTTTCCACAGATGTTGAGGAGTCCTTATGGTCACAGACAAAATCTAGTCCTGCAGGACAAGCTGAGCCTAGTGGCATGTAACCTTTTAAGATGTTAACAGATGTGCTAGGACTTTCAGACACAGCTTTTGGGTACATCAAAGTTTCCTGCACCACTGGTACAGTCAAGGCTTACAGTTCAGCCTAGGAGGTTTGGAGTAGCTGGTATTTGGAAAGGGGTACTGATCCCATTATATCACATGTCACCGGGGTGCTAAATTTGTTGTCATCCAACCAGCTGAGGAACATCATTTGGTGTGTAGATAATTGAAAAGGATACCGCATGTGAGCTCCCTTAAACTTAGATATTCTAGTACGAGGGATGTCAACCTAGTCTTGCATTTCCTTGAATCGTTGGGTGATAATGATAGTCTATCTCTGAGATTGTGATCTGCTAAGTTGGTAACACCTTTGAAACTACTATCCTTTAGAAGGGTGTCAGACATCGGGCCCTAGCTATCTCTGCTGTGCAAGTCACCCCTGTTGGTGTTCATTTCAATATTACAAGATGTATTAAGAACATGTTCACTTTTCTGGAATGCAATGTTCTCCTATGCACCTAAAGTTATGTGTGGTGAGATGCCTCCAGCAGGATTTACGAACAAAGATGTTACAATTATTTATTGCCCTACATAAACACTCTACCCAAGAAATGGTGAAGGGGTGATGGCTTTGACTGAAATAGCTGCCAAGTTTTCAGAATACTCATGTGAATTATGATTATGTAATCCAACAGTATTCAAATATTCGACCTTTTGTGCAGTGCGGTAGTCTGGAAACTACTTTATAACCAATGCAACGCTAATGACTGCAGTGTTAATTCAGAGTCACTAAACTATTTTCCTTTTTTTAGGAAGGTAGGTCCTTTACAAATCATTTGTGGTGCCATAACAAATCTAACCCCATTGCTATTTTACGGTGGTGACAGTAATGCATGGGCAGGCGTTCACAAGGTGCTTGAGACGGTGAACATCAGCAGTACAGAACTGGGATTGGTGACCAGTGAAAACCAGCAGTATAAAATTTCTGTGAATAGGTAGCATTTGTTTACATGGGAGACTGTGAGAAAAATGTAGTAGTTGTAACAGATTATTGCAGAGTTGACAGCAAGCAACATCATAATTATGCCTGTAGTTCTTTTATGCTGTAAGTATTCAATTTGGGGTACCTGTTACCACTGTTTTATGTAAGAGTAGCCCAGTGTCTCACTAAGCAAAATTGTCTCTCCCAATCATGTGATTTCATAAGGCCTTTTGTAACAGCCAACACAAACAGCATACTTTCAGACATTTCTTTCTAGAACACTTAACAACATAACCATGCCTAAACTAATCTTGGAAATCTGTGAAGACATGGTTATAGTACAGCACATGTTTCCCTATTGCCATTCATGTGTGTTTAAATACTTTAAGTTTCAAGGAAGCTTTGTTAGCCTCCCATTCGATAAATTAACCACCAGATAATTTATTACTCAAATTAGTTTATTAATTGTTGCTTAACAGTGCAGCAGCATCACTAGTCACCAGATACTCTGTAGAGCATTGCCTTTAAAGCACTTTGTATTACCTACAAAGCCCTGAACAATCAAGGTCCGGCCTTTATTAGTGACAGCTTAAAATGCTATACACCAGGAAGGACTTTTAGGCCATCATCTAGCATGAAGGCTATTGTCCCCAGGTTTAAACGGATGGCCTGGGGTAGCAGGCACCTTTTTCACTGAGCTACCAAGGCGTGGAATGCGCTGCCTATCTACATCAAATTAGTTCCCAATCTTTTGGCCTTCAGGAAAGCTGTGAAAACCTGGCTGTTTAATGCTGACCTAGATTTATCCTGCCCTGTGGCTACTTAACCACCAACGTTGTCTACAGAGTCATTCAGCTAGCGCCAAGACACCTTCAGGTATTTGTTGCACTCTATAAATTGCCTTAATGTAACATAACATGTGCCCCCAAGACGAATCCTATCTGGGCTTCGGTGCTGCAATCAAGGGCAGTGCTGGTACACAAATGTGTTCTTGTAGCACTGTCAGTGAGGAAACCAGGAAGTCAACTAACTCTTTCTACACATGTTGTATGGGGTGTATGCACATAGTCCATGACTGATAGCTGAAAGAAAAGGTCAAAAGAGGTCGCCAAAAATGAGTCATCTATTGGAAAGTGGCCTGGAGCCTGGCTCTCTTTATCTGATTCTTAATTGGCCTCTTGCAGCTAGTAGACATCCTGCTGTTGCTTGAATTATAAAGTGTGAAAAATCTTAAGAACACACTATCAGCTGACCTTAGCTAATTTGTGTGCTTAATCATCAGTAGTGAAAGGGTGCGGGGAATAAGCATGATTCTGACCCAAGACACGTGGCACTTGGCAGAGCTGTATAGAACACTTTTGGAGATACTCCGCTAGCGATGCTATGGCTTCTAAAGCATTCTGGGCTGGGGTTAGGTTAGAGAACATCCTGAAGGTAGCAGATTGGTCTAGGACAGTGTTCCTAAACTTTTTAGACTCAAAACCCACTTTTAAGAGTGACACATTTTCGTGTCCCACCTAGCTTTAACAGACATGAGGTGGGTGATTTTATTAATGTAGGAAAAAGCATCACGTGGCAGCGCACTGTCATTTACAGACAGCACATTTCCATTGGAATGACCACGAAATTTGCACAGACATACAGTTGAACTGTGTATTGCATATGAATGATAATGAATGGGAAATCAGGTTTCAGTGAATCTTAATCATTTATGCATCACCAATTGCATTGATTTGCTGTGATCCTCTTAAAAATCTGTGCTTACATCACACTTCAGAATTACGGAAACATTTGTTTAATTTTTTTGCTTTCCTAACTGCTCCCTGTGTACAGTTCATTTACAGATATTTACATTTTGTTGTGTGTTACAAAAATGACATCCTCCAGCCAGGAGAAGCTAGCAATGAAAACAAGGGGCGGGGCGCGCACAGGTGGGGGCATGGAGGTGGTGGGGGAATTAATAATAAAAAAAATAACTCACCTGAATTGTCAATGCCGCCATTCTCACAATGCTCATCACCCCCAAACTTTGTTTATTATCCTTTTCTTTTAAAGGGGCGGGGCCACAGGCTGTGACATACACTGAGGGGGAGTGCTCAGCACTCCCCCTCAGAGCGGATCTATGTTTGGCCGGCCGTCTCGGGCCAGCCAGTCATACATGCACAGTGTGCTCTCTGCAGCCCAGCAACACAGTTGCCGGGCTGCAGAGAGCCTGCACAGGCTCCCAGTCTGCCTAGGAGTGCCCTGGCTGGGCGCTCCCAGCCAATTCTGATGCTGCTTTGAGCAGCGTCCGGATCGGCCACAGGGCAGGCTCAAAGCCTGTGCCTGCGTGGAGCCAGCCAGCAGGGAAGAGGAGCGCGAGGCGGCGTGGAACAGTTATGTGTTTTTAAAAAAAATTATAATATATTTTAAAGTTTGTTACCACCCCGCCTCTCCCCCACGAGCCGCCCCGCCCCACCCCTTCCACAACCCATGAGCAGCTCCTGGATGTAGGTGCTGAGTGACACACTACATCCATTCCAAACTTAGATTAAAATGCACTTCCATCCAATATACTATTTATAGTCTCCGAGTCTCTGTGAGTCTTGGGTTTTGCCATCAGCATCTCCCTGTGTCAACTCCACCACTTCTTCTTGGGAAGTGAGGGTAGCAGTGGCTGGGTGAATGGTGCTTTTCTGGTAATAGCAATGCTGAGGCATGTTCAGTGTCCTTGCCACCAGGCTCTGGCCGATTTTCAAAAAAGTGCTGCTGCATCCAAATGCAGACCCACTTTTCTTGTTCCCTCCGTGCCCCCCATAACACCACCATGTGTGTGCCGTATTTAAGATACAGCACACCATGGTGATAGTGAGAACAATAGGCTCAACATTTTTGACGCTATTGTGGCACTTTGCTACACTAGCAGCAAACATTTTGTAGGAGTCCCCTTGATTTAAATGAGTGCGTCATTTTAATGCCTGCTCTGAGCAGGCGTTAAAAATGACAGATAAAATGGTGCAGTGAAATCTTTTAAATTTAACAGCACTATTTTTCTGGGCCTCCTAATGGGGGAACACCCTCCTTGCATAAATTATGCCTGGTGCATGCATAATGTGGCACAAGGTGTTATAAAGTGGCGCAATGCATGCATTGCGCCACTTTGTAAATTTGCTGCGGGGAAAAGGCCACCTAAGCGCCGCCTTAGCATAAAATAAATTATGCTAAGGTGGAGCTAAAGTGGCGAAAGGGGCTCTTAAATCTGCCCCTCAGTCTCTTCCCACTTCATGAGTTCATATATTTCATCAGGTGAGCTCTCGAAGAGTGATGGTGATCTTTGCCTCAATAGGGGTCACATGCACATGAAGGTATTGAGAGTGACCATTCTGTGGTTCCCCCTTGAGAGTGACTATGGTTCTATTTCAAAAGGGGGTCTGCATTTTCCCTCATGGGATTTGCCCTTCATCAGTTCTTTATTTCCTACTTGCTTGATGCTATGCTTCACTTCTCTTTTCCTGCAGGTAAATAGACAGAAATCTGCAGTGATACTGGCTATGCTATTTCCCGGGTCTATTTGGTGGTGACTAGAACTAACCATTGATTATCTCCTGTGGTCTGGCACAGATACCAACTCCTGACCATGTCTTCAACTACCGGGTCTATGTTATGGAGCTACAAGTTTTATCTTAATTGGGCCATGGTTTTCATAATGCCTTGGAGATACTGGTCCATTAGCGGAGTCACTTTGTCTTTTAGTGATATCTGGGGCGTATATTACTGTGAATCTGTAGTTATGTAGGTGCACCACCACTTATATTTTGATCCTTATGGGGGATGATTGATGAGCCTGTAAGTAGAGGGTACCAGGGAATGGTGGTCTGTGGCAAACAAAAGCCTTAGCCAAAAAGAAATAAATGCAAGTGGGTGCAATCCAACTCCAATTTGGGAATACATAGGCTCAACTTCAGGCAGTGCTCAACTTCAAAGCCCTCACCTAGTCTTTCTGCTTTTGGAGGAGGGCTGCTTCCAGGACTGTCTGGGGGTCACAAAACCAGCAGTTCAATGTTTTATGTGGAGTTGAAGCAGTTCATGATGTCAATCTGTTGGCGATGCCTCTCTAAGTTTAAAGAATATTTCTTATTGTGCATCTGACCACTTTCAAGAGTGCCGAGCTCAGAGGTTCTGTTAGGTTGGCCCAAAGAGAGATGAAGCACCTGCTATAACTGGCTGTGTCCAGAAAGCTTCTAATGGCAGACCCTGTCTTTGGAGCCTTTGTTTCATTAATCCTTCTTGCTTTCTGTGGATCTACGCTCTCTTCTTTGTAGGAAAACACACATCCTTTTATGCTTTCTGTCGGGTACTCACATGTGTGACAATGAAGCGTCAGGCCACAATATGAGGTTGTCTGTGGGTTTGCTTTTAGTCTGTGGCAGTATTCTGTGGCTTTTTTTTAATCAATCAGCATGTCATCACTGAAATTTGGAAACTTCTCCAATCCAAACAATGCTTGTTCATTCGCATTTTGGAAAATGTCAGCCAATGTGGACAGGCACTTGTAACAGTAAAGACCTACAAATATCAAGAATGTGATTATGTAGTGGCTTGCTTTATTTAGCAGTAGCTGATGGCACCCAAGTTAAGTTCTACTTTTGAGAACCATCTCGCTCCATTTAAATCTGTGGTGCTGGTGCGGTGTCCTTCTGGTTGTCTAACTTTTTTATCACAACCATTGGTGACGTGCCTTAGGGGGATGAGTCCACAAGTACTAATTAACATTTTATGACTAGCTAAACAAAGTGCAAAATACATTCAGTTGGAGTCGTAGAACGTTGCCCACTCTTTTCCAGTTCTCTTTGTGAATTGGGCACAATAACTTAATTTTAGCAGTTAAGAACACATGACATACATCAATCCTGATGCAAAATATGTACATTACTTGTGAAGGAAGAGGGCATTTAACAACCTAAAATGACCAATGAACTTAATAAAATTTTGAATCCTCTTCCATCAAGACGGAATTGAAGTAAGACAGCTTGGAACTGATATAAATCCAGACTGGCTTTCTTAAAACATAAGTATCCATGTAAGAATAAAATTCTCCAGATGGAGACGTGGCTTTTCCTACTACTAGCCCGTGTTCCTTTCCATCAGAATCCTCCTTCTAACAGTTAGCATTTCTGCAGTAGTTATACAGGTTCATGGGAGAACAATTACACAAATACAGTAACAGAAAAAATAATGAATAAGTGAGGCATTTTTCTCAGGACAGACTCTACTCAGATACACACTTTTCCAGTCACGTTTAAGTGTTTTATTAGTGCTTGGGTTTCCATCAGCACTTGTGCAGAGTTCAGGGGCATTAGTAAATGCAAATCATGGACGTAATTTAGTGGTGACAACTTCTGCTGATAATGTGTCCTTTGTGTGAGAAAGAAAGGGGCAAGAAACCAATCCTGTGATGTAATTAGGGGCCAAGGGTATGTGATGTCACAATTTATTATCACTGCCATTTGGAATTTTGGCAAACCAAAAGAAACAAATGATTCAACTGGACTTGCCACATGCAGTAATATCAAAGAGCCACGACTAGGAGATAGAACTAGTGGGAAGAGGCTTGACACTGAAATAAGGAAGTGTTCAATGTAACAAAGGGTCACTTACATGTGGAGAGAGAATTAGGGCATGGCATCAGGGAAATAATAAATACCAATGTAATAAATACCAATGTCTGAGCACAGACAGACATTTAGAATAGGCTAAGAAAAGAAAGAAAGCAAATGTAATCAGTGATTATTTTCAGTTATGAATTATTGTTTCAATGAAAGCTGCTCTGTATCTCATTTGTCATTAAAGAGTGTGTGACTGTGAGAGCTTTGTGGATGGAGGTCAAACAGCTGGTCAAAGTTTTCAAACTCCAAAGCCAGCTGATGCTCTTCTGCTGGAAGCCTGGTGCTTAGCCCTCCTGTAAACAGGGTAGGTTAAATCCAAGTTCAACAGATGGGTCACCTTTGGCTTTTTGGTAGAAGCCTACGTCTGTCAGCTTTATGAAGTTCCCCAACACCCAGTATTTAGTCATTAAATTTGTACTGCACATTTTCAGGATGGTAACATCAGGTGAGCAATTTTGCTGTGTATAAAGGCTTCTGAGAGAAATGTCAATAAAACATACACAGACATAAGATCTGGAACAGTAAGATAATTCAATACAAAATGTAAATATGATGCTTTTGGAATACCTCACCTTTCGGACAAGATTGTTGGGTCTACAGAGAAAGAGAAAAATGATGATGGAACATTTAATATACACAAGGGTAAGAAACATAATCAACTGTAGTTCACTTAACATACTGTAGCATAACCCTTATGCAAATCTCTGCACAATATAAACCTAATGTACACCAGTTACCCACACAAGTCAGTTGAGGTTGGATTGGTTATGAAAGCCACATACAGCATTGAACATCTGAACAGTCTCTAAATAACCTACGTGGAATAGCACTGCCAATGAAATAAAACTGCAGATTAGTTACACACATTAAATACATACAAATGATTCGTGTATTACCTTTCCTCCACTCAGGAGACCTCGTGCACGGTGTTCAAAAATCCCCTTAGTTAACTAATCATATCACTAAATCCTGGATGAGGTACTTTAGATGTTTGCATATGGGGGGAAATTCCACTAAGTTGCTTTCATGACATATAAGTAGGTCTCAAGACTGAAATGGAAGACAGCGATTGAAAGTCTTTTATAACAGACAAGCTTTGAAGAAATATGGCCTTGATGGTGAATCATGTCTAGTCAACCCACAAGGATATATTAGAGGATGACTCCAGATTTGGGTTTATAGTGAGGAAAAATGAGAGCTTAAAAAATTCCAACTGGGCGTTGGAATGTTCAGTGCATGAAAACTGTAAGTGCAGAAGGGATAATGCTGCAAGTAGTCAACAGCTGTGTCATTCTGCCTCCATATGGGATAGGCATAAATGATGGACTTCCTCCATACGTTTTGGGTGTCATAGAAAGGCTAAAGAGCAATGCTAAGGAACTTACTTTTATATTATGTAGTCATTCCCTGGTGGATGAGCATGATATTATAATCTAGTGATAAATATGGTATTTTCCATTACTGAATAAATGTGGTGGAGCAGTCATTGTGTGAGTATGGCAATGTGGATGCGTGAGTGGCAAATCATTAGTATACAAATTACCTCTGCTACTCCTACTTCTTGTTTTCGAGCAGGTTCAAAGATAAGTAGAATTTTTTAGAATGCTTTGATATATAAAGGCATATTTAGTTAAAGAGTTGTGCATACAGCAATACAATAACGTGCTACAACCCTTCTCTGAATGCTCAGAAATGAATTACATATCGGACACTGATGGTGGCTGGAGTGGCAAACTACAACACCCGCGCCCTTACTCTCTGGCTCCAAGAGGAGGCAGGGCATGGTGACAGCAGCGCATTTAAGGTGCCTTCTAAACCCGCTGTGCGGGACACATATGGACTATTGGAGGCTGAAGGGCATACTACAATGCCCACACATGCCCTTACTCTCTGCCTTCAGGTGGAGGCGGGCTTGGTGGCTGTGGTGCATTCAAGGCGCATACTACACCTGCTCATATTGGACACTGCTGGTGTCTGGAGGGGAAAACTACAACAGCCACACTTACCCTTATGCTTTGCTTCCAGGAGGAGCCAGGGCTTCGTGGCAGCAGTTCATCTTATACGCCTTCTACACCAGCTGTGGGTAATGCGCCCAGGGGAAAACCGGGCCAAGAGTGTGCCCGTCTACTCACGTCTCAACCCAAAGAAGGCTAGGTTGGACAACCCCTGACACTTGGTTCAGGATAGCCCGGATCTGGGTAAATTGCAACCATTTCTGATCAAAATAATGGGAAGGACAGACAATGCTGATTACTGCTGGTAAGACCATTTTGGTATTTAATACCATCACTAATTATCTGTCTGATGCTATGGATCTAACTAATAATGAAATACTAAGAGTGAGGCTACCCAGTGTGCAGCAAATGAGACTTTTAATAAATTAGGAAGCAAAAGCAGGCTAGGCAGGCAACCTGAAGTGATATGGGCTACTCCTTCGAACCTTAAAAGTAACAGGAATTTGTCTGTTTCATCTGTCCCATTCGTTTTTATTTCTTTCTTGCTACATCTACACTAATGAAAAAGAAAAGGGAACAAGCCAGGGTAACACTCCCAAAAAGAGAGCAAACCCAGCAGGTACTAAATAAAGGTGGCTCTGTTCATACTGGCAAATGGGACTCTTAACGAAGAACCACAAACATTATTGGAGATTTTGACTCACTAATGAAAACTTTGAGTATGAATTTGAGTTGTTGAGAAATATACATTAAATTAGTTCTTGAGGATGTCAAAAGCAAAACAGAATCATTAGAGCACGTGTTCACAAAGATAATGGAGAATATAACAAAGAAAAATGTCTATGATGAGGTGCATAACTTCGAGCAAAGCTTAATAACTTCATCAACGGTGACTCGGAACGAAAGGGGAATAGAGTAGTTCAATCGTTAAGGGCTGCATAAATCAATGACACTGGTAATAAGTCAAGGTAAGAGGAGAGGGTGCAGCTGAATGCAATAACAAACACAAGTCAGTTCCTACCAATAAGACACTTGGAGGGCCTAACTGCACGCTAGACTTTGCAGAATGGTTGTTCTAGATTCAATACCCGAAGCCATGCCTTGTGTGGTCATTTACGAGGCCCTTGCGCCACCAGAGTGTCACTTTTAGCAGTGCTTCGGTGGCGCAATGCCCTGTGCCATATTTACAAGGCGGCGTTAATCCAACTTACTTCTGCCTTTGAATTAGAATTAGGCAAACCTCAAGGAAAAGTCTTTGTGGTGCACCATACCCTGTCTTTCCTGCCCTGGCCCAAGACACACTCCAGGGGGTTGTAGACTGCTTTGTGTAAGGACCGGCACAGCCCTATTCAGGTGCAAGTGTTAACTCTTCTCACCACTCTAGCTCGGGAAGACCCATCAGGATATGCAAGGCACACCTCAGCTCCCTTTGTTTGACTGTCTAGAATGAGCCCAAATGTCATCCTGACGCAGAGGAGTATTCCACAGACAGGCAGAGGCACAGAATGGTTAAGCAAGAAAATGCCCAGCTCCTAAAAGTGGCATTTTCAAACTTACAATTTAAAAATCAACTTCACCAAAAGAAGTATTATCAAATTGTCAGTTCAGCGGCCCCAAAATCCATATCCCTATCTGCTCCCAAGGGAAATTACACTTACAAGATATTTAAAGGCAATCCCCATGTTACCCTATGGGAGAGATAGTCATTGTAATTGTGAAAACCACATTTAGCAGTATTTCACTATCAGAACATGTAAAATACACCAGTACCTGTCCTACCTTTTAAATACATGTTCCTTGCCCATGGGGCTGCCTTAGGCCTACCTTAGGGGTGACTTACATGTAGTAAAAGGAAAGGTTTGGGCCTGGCAAGTGCATGCACTTGCCAGGTTGAATTGGCAGCTTAAAACTGCACACACAAACACTGCAGTGGCAGGCCTGAGACATGCTTGCAGGGCTACTCATGTGGGTGGCACAATCAGTGTTGCTGGCCTACTAGTAACATTTGATTTACAGGCCCTGGGCACACCTGATGCACTATACTAGAGACTAACTGGTAAATCAAATATGCCAATCATGGATAAACCAAACACAAATACCATTCAGACAGACAACACTTGCACCTTAGCACTGGTCAGCAGTGGTAAAGTGCCCAGAGTCCTAAAGACAGAAAAAACCAAATTCAGCACAGAATCAATCAATCAATCAAAGGATTTATAAAAGATTTATAAAGTGCACTAATCACCCGTTAGGGTCTCAAGGTGCTGGGGGGGGGAGGGGAGCTACTGGTCGTAAAGCCATGTCTTGAGGCGTTTCCTGAAAGTCAAGAGGTCTTGGGTCTGGCGAAGGTGGAGCGGTAGGGAGTTCCAGGTCTTGGCAGCTATGTGGGAGAAGGATCTTCCTCCGGCGGTGGCGCGGCGGATGCAGGGGACCGAGGTGAGGGCGAGGCTGGCGGAGCGGAGATTGCGGTGTGGAAGGTGAGTCTGTCGTTGAGGTAGGCTGGGCCTGTGTTGTGGAGGGCCTTGTGTGCATGGGTGAGGAGTTTGAAAATGATCCTCTTTGGTATTGGTTGCCAGTGTAGGTCTCTGACGTGGGGGGTGATGTGGTTGCGGCATGGGACGTCAAGAATGAGGCGGGCGGATGTGTTCTGGATTCTTTGCAGTTTTGTTTGGAGTTTGGTTGTTGTTCCTGCACATAGGGCATTTCTGTAGTCCATCGGCTGCTGACCAAGGCGTGGGTGACAGTTTTCCTGGTTTCGACAGGAAACCACTTGAAGATTTTGCGGAGCATGAAGAGGGTGTTGTAGAAAGAAGAGGAGATGGCGTTGACCTGCTGAGTCATGCTGAGTGTGGAATCCAAGATGAATCCCATGTTCGGTGCGTGGGTGGTGGGAGAGGGTGCGGATCCTAGGGAGGTGGGCCACCAGGAGTCGTTCCATGCTAAGGGATTGGCGCCAAAGATGAGGATCTCTGTCTTGCCTGTGATTAATTTGAGGTGGCTTGATTCCATCCAGCTGGCGATGGCGTGAAGTCCGTTGTGGAGGTTGTTCTTTGCAGTTTTAGGGTCTTTCGTGAGGGAGAGTGTCGTCTGCGTAGGAAACTATGTTGATGTGGTGTGTTCGTGCGATGTTGGCGAGTGGGGCCATATAAACATTGAAGAGCGTGGGGCTGAGCGACGATCCTTGGGGGACGCCACAGATGATTCTGGAGGCTTCTGATAGGAATGGTGGAAGGCGGACTCTCTGGGTTCTGCCTGCGAGAAATGATGAGATACAGTTGAGTGCCTTATCACGGAATCCGGCTTTATGGAGGCGTGTGTGGAGAGTGTGATGACCTACCGTGTCGAAGGCTGCGGAGAGGTCCAGGAGGATGGGTGCTGCTGTTTCTCCTCCGTCGAGCATGGTCCTGATGTCGTCTGTGGTATCAATGAGTGTGGTCTCGGTGCTGTGGTTTTTGCGGAATCCGGATTGAGAGGTGTCGAGTGCCTTGCTGTCTTCCAGGAACCAGGATAGTTGGCTGTTCACGATTTTTTCAATGACTTTGGCTCGGAAGGGGAGGAGGGAGATTGGCCGGTAGTTCTTGGGGTCGTCTGGGTCTGCCTTGGGTTTCTTCAGCAGGGCGTTGACTTCTGCGTGCTTCCAACTTTCTGGGAAGGTGTCTGACTTGAAGGAACTGTTGATGGTGTTGCAGAGGTGGGGAGCGATGATGATATTTGCTTTATTGAAGATATGATGTGTGCAGGGGTCCGATGGTGATCCGGAGTGGATGGAGGCCATGGTGTTGGCCGTGTCTTCTTTGTTGACGTGGGTCCAGGTGTGGAGGAGGTGGGTGTTGCTTAGGGCGTTGGATTCGTGGGTGTTTGTAGTCAGCTGGTGGGTCTGGAGGTTGAAGCTGTTGTGGGTTTCTTCTATTTTTCGACGGAAGTGGGTTGCGAGTGAGTTGCAGAACTCCTGTGATGGCGGGGGTTAGTTGGAGCAGGTCTTGGGAGTGGAGAGCTCTTTGATGATGCCGAAGAGCTCTTTACTGTTGTGAGCGTTGGTGTCAATGCGGTTTTTGAAGTGGGTCTTTTTGGTGGTGCGGATCAGTTGGTGATGTTTGCGTATGGCATCCTTGAACGCAATGAGGTTGGAGTTGAGCATGAGGTCAGAAGTATGGGGATAACCTGTAAAAAGAGCCATTTTCAGTGGGACCTCCTGAGAATAGTATCCAGCCTCATGGGGCCCTGTTTGGCTACAGCCTGCAGCCTTGCCCTGTAGAATCCAAGCTCCAAAAAAGTGACTAAGTTCAAACAAAGACATTTTCACTGGGAGAAGGCAGCAAAAGTATCATGCTGGCAAGGAACCTTCATTGGCCACACAATTAGAATTTCTCTCACTCTGAGCTTTTTTTGCCAAAAGTCAAAGGCTGCGCAAGAAACTTGTGCAATTACTATCCAATGTCATAGAGCTCTCTTCAGCCAGAGTCTGCTACCTTGCCTTACAAAGGATTTTGGACTTCCATTTCAGAGACTAATTCAGAAGGTAAAACCTCTGACTGGGTCATACCTGGCCTCTGTATCCAAACAATGCTCCTATACAGGTGGCCTCAAATTGCGCTTAGGTAGCAATCAAGTGCAAATAGATATCTACATATGGAGCATAACCCTTTTTGGCACAATTTTTAATTTAACATATTTAATTTTATAATTTAGTTCAATTTATTGGATTGTTGTAATTCTTCTGTTTATTACACTATTCCCTGTTTTTCTAATCTGATTTGGATGTTTTCCTGTGTTATGTTTTGACCTTATTACTGTTCTGGCACTGCTGAAATACATTACACATTGCCTCTAAGGTAGGCCTGCCTGTGCTGTGCCACAGCTACCATGGGGTTGAGCTGAGGTTTATTTGGGGACTTGAGCAGTTCACCCTGAAAAGGAATGTGATTTAATCCTTGAGGTATCTTCCCCTCTCAACTAATATTCAATTTTTACACTAATATATATGATTTGTAGATGAATAGTGTACTTTAAATGATCATGCAGTGCAAAATGACAACCACTGATTTCTAGCTATTTGAGATGGGGCTCTTTATATGCCACCTGCAGATAGGAAAGTCTCTGACAGGGTTGCTTGTCTCTTAACAATCACACCTACTCAAACATATCTCAGTATAGGCAGAGCGACAGTTCTTCCTAAAAAAGTCACAGTTTCCTTTTGGGGCCTTGGGGGTCTGCAGGATGTGATCCTAAATATGTTGGCGGCAATACAACACATCTCCTGCTTGATATATGAAATGTGACTTCTTTTCTTGCATTTAAGTCACTCCTTAACACCTTTGAGAAACACCTTTATCTGACTATAGAATCTGCCCGTAGGTATTACCTCCAAGCATGAGTTTTCGTTTTATGACTAGTGTTTGTTGCAATCACATATTCAGATTTTTCCTTTTGTTATCAAACAAGAATAGACTCTCCAGTCTCTGATATAATTAGGTGAGCGTTACACTTTTAGCACTCTTACATAAGAACCAAAACTATGATTCAATGTCCCACTCTCACATCATAAACACTTTTTGCACCGTGTATGTTATGTGTAACACACTGTTCGGCACATGGAGCTGTTTTCTGAGTTATTTCTTCCCATAATTCAAGAATTCTTTCTCAATCTATATGCAGTGCATCCATATGCAAGGACTATTGTCTCTGCAATTGTGGGCTAACCCTTGGCTTTGTTGCTTTTATTTATCGCCATTTTTATTATTGCACCATCCACAACCCCTCCACCTATTATACATCACCCGCACATAGCATCCGTGCTGTAATTTTTACTATCCCTGTTAATATATGGCAAATTACATGACAAATGTTTAATGCTAGTGTTGTTCAGCATATTGAACCCAGTTGGGTGGAGTCTGCACTATAGAATATAATCCACTAATGAAATAGTAAAGAAAATACATATCATTCTCAGTTTCATCATGTTTTTCTGCAATGACTAGATTTCCCTACTGAAGATGTTATTTGCTTTGCAGCCTTATGCTCAGTATGATGCAGCTTGCCTTACAACTGTGAGACATGGGGGAATTTGACCACCCTACACTCTGGTCACTGGTGGGCTTACACTAGGTGAAAATAAAGTTGACAATATGAAACATTTAAATAACATAGTTAACACAATCTTACCCGTCTGCAATGCTGAAATCTGGAAAAGAAAACATATTATGATTAGGTATAATTATTAGCACAAAATGACATTATACCGGCATTATATTTAATATACTTATCACCCTCTGTTTAAATGCTTACTATAGAGCTTATAATACTACGGTGGTGTGTAAATCAAGACTTGGTTGAATCCCCCCCCGGCTTAATACAACTCTATCATGGCATTTAAGGGCTCTACCAGAAGTTTAACTTACCGGCTGGACTGTCACCCAATTATGATTTGATTTGCCATTTTGAGAGCAATTACTAGCCTACATTCCTGCTTCACTGCTCTGATGGCTGAGTTCTACTTTACACTCCATCCCCCAAATATTCCCCCACGTTGCCTCCCATTACACCTATGCATGCTGTACATAAGCTACTTCATTTTTCTCTACCGCCACTTCACCCAGGCGTCCTATCCAGTTATGCAGATGGCTTCACTGCATGACACATGGGTTCCATCGCAGGAAAATCTCTGTTTCCTGAAAGAAGATTTCTGTTAATACCCTGCAACTCTCTCCACAATCTCTTGAAGGTAAACGCCACCAGAGTTGGCAGTAACATTCAGGCAAACAACCATGCATTCCATCCACATCAAAACTGGTTGATGATAACATCTAATCATAACACACTGACTGTCCGATTAGCAATAAGAATGACGTAGCTAAAAAAAAATTGACTTTTGATAGGTCATTATCATGGATGTAAACTTTCGGACTTCTGTGAAAAAACATATAAATTATTTTTTTCTGATTAATATTGGTCCTTTTTTTGTATATGTGGATATGTGGATACCATGCAGCTCACTGTGAAAACTGTTTTGAAACATTATTCCAGATATAGGAAAAACAGAATATATAGAGAACCAAACTGTAAACACTGCCATTAGGTCACTAGAAATCACACATGCAGAAGAAGTTAAAGATCAAAAGCAGGATGAGAGGGAACTATTTTTGCCAAGGTTGGCTATGCGTGCATGACTAAGAGGGGAACTGGCTGTTGCATACCTGGTGCATAAAGGCAAAGAATTTGAACATGGGCAATGTATTTGGAAGATACTCGCTTATAAAATTAAGGAAAGAAGTAATCAATGTATTGTGAATACACATGGGACCATATGCACGCTTACATTTTGCATCAATTTCACCAATCTATCAATGATTATATGCGGAAGGCTTGATTAGTTCTGATGAAGAGGTAGAGCGTTTTTTATGACAAATATAGTTGGTTCACCCTAATGCTGACCACAAAATGAATAATTGAAACAGGTATCACAGTAGAGGAGGTTATTCAAGCTATTCAACTTCTCCCCAGTTGGAAGGCCACAAGTGAGAATGCTTTCGCTATTGAAAATTGAAACCAACGTGCTCCTGTATTTTTTAAAGTCATTCCACTTATTGAGGTTGGCATTGGAAAACATAGATCTTCGGGTAATAATCACATTGTGGTATTTCTAAGGAAAGAGAAGCTGGCTGGTCAGTGCAAATCATACAACTCCATTTCACCTATAAATTCAGATGCTAAAATGAACTGAAAAATACAGGTACTGGCAAAGGCTATAGACCAGTCAGTGGCACATAGCAACACAATTTTGCACGGGTCTGGGACACATTCATTCATATAATGAATGCTATTGCCCTATTTGATGCCACTAAAGCTCTATTTAAACAGGATAGTATGATATTATACTATTGGATGCAGAAAAGGCACTTGATCATGTTTCATGGTGTTTTTATGGGCAGTTGTGACAAAGATGCAATTTATCATTAGGATCATCCTGCACTCTTAAAGTGTTGTATAAAAAACACAATAGGCAATATTTACATTATGGGACAAATCTCAGAATATATTAGTATAAGGCTGGGTAGAGAACAGGGATTTCCCATTTCCTCATAACTATTTGCTCTATACCTGGAACCATTTATACACACCATTCTATGCATCCTGTTAATATCCCTAGTCTCAGTTATTGATACTGAATTTAAACTGTCCACATATGTTGATGAGACAGTGGTGTATTCAACCAATGCTATGGCTGCAATTATTATAACAGAGACAGAAGCCAAAAAGTTTGGTGCCATGTCAGGTTACAAATTCGATGAAACAAAAATAATTTTAGAGCTGGTGATTATCAGGTTCATAATGCAACAAACTTTCTTGGAGTTGGTTTATGTGGGGGTGTGGCCGCGCGATCGAAGATGGCGCACGCATAAGTTAGGAGCTCCGTGCGGGCCTGCAAATAATCCTGTTAAACCTACACCCAGCCCTGGGGCAAACCGCAATCGCGGAGCGGGAGAGCTGTGGAGGACACTGCAAAACCGTGGGGCCCGAACGGGGCGAGGCTGAGAGGCTCCGGTGAAGGTGGGGGAACTTCGGAGCTGTCTGTTCGGCGGGCCCTGAGCAGCCGGGGACCCGAGTGTGAGCACGCAGCCGGCGCAGAGAGACCCGGTGGCACACGAGGAACAGGAGAGACCGGGAACAGAGCGACTTATCAGGGGACGCGCCGGACTAGAGGGCGCTCACTGGGTCGAAGGTGTACTGAGGGTGTGCTGCGGAGACGCGAAGCGGGACCCGGCTTGGACCCGAAGAGCGAGCCCCAAAGAAACACAGCAGCGAGGAGGTGGGCGGAGCCAGTGGGCCCTGATCGCCGGACGATTGGTACCTGCGCCCGGTGTTGGGGCAGAGAGGACACGGGATCTGACCCTCTGGACACATAAGAACCTCACGGAGCTGCACCGAGGAACAGGAGGAGAAGGCGGAGGCCCGAAATCGGCACCCCGGAGTAGGGTGAGTGCTGCAAGTGACTCTCCTGGCACTGGAGGACCCTTGGACTCCGGCGGGGCCCCACTGGAACACACCAGTGCCCCCAAAGATCAGCACCCTGAAGGGGGCCCTTGAATAAATAAATAAATAAATAATAAACAGAGAGAGAGGAACCCCGGCGGGCGGCGGTGGAACCTGGGCCGAGGGGCCTTCTGGCCTCGAATGGTGATGAGTAGAGAGGCACGACCGCCTGTGGGATCCCGGCAGGCCTGGTACGATGAGCTAGCGCGGGAGGTCACCCGGAGGCGGAGAGCGAAGGGAGAGACCAAACGGAAACCAGCGAGATCCCAGAACGAAGGGCTCGGTCCAACCTGAGTAGAGCTGGAAGGGAGGAATAGTGTAGGAGACCGAAGTAAAGTCGGCCTATCACCCAGATCTGGGAGGTGGTCCTCCCCGGGTGCCGGATGTCCCCCAAGAACCGCCATAAAGGCAAAACAATGGACAATATGACACCCGCTGACTGGGGTGCGGTGGAGTGCGCCGGGGCTCGGGAGACGGCGAACCAGGAACCGACCCCGCTTGGCACCAACCCAGTCGCAAAAGGAAATGGGGAAAAAGGCGGCACTAGAGGCTGCTGCCTCCATGAACAGAGAGGAGTCGCCCCCCAGGGACTCAGGCGGAGAGTCGGACGGCACGGTGATGTCCTCGGTGGACGGGTCGAGCTGCTCGGTGCAGGCACCAAGGGTGACCCCACAGACAGCGGATGAGCTTGGGTAAACGAAAAAGCAGCGCAGCCCTGTGGTGGAGGTGGACAGCGATCTGGTGGCCCCTCCGGACATGGTCCCCCCACCAGAGTCTCGTCCATTCCGACAGTATGGCAAGAACTAGAGTTGACTGTTGGACTGAGTTGCACAGTTGCACAATATTTTGGGCAGCCTTCTGTTTAGGGGGCGCCCTGGGGAAGGGGAGTTGGGGTTCAAGATTGTTAGTTTTGATGGTGCTCTGCAGTAGGTGGGTTGTTAGGATTAGACATACAGTTAGACTCAAAAGGTCTCAGGCCATTGGGGCGGGCTAAGAAGAAAATGTTACGAAGGTTTTTCCGATATGGCAGAGTATTATCTGCTTACATGGAATGGGAGCACCAAACAAAAGACACAAAATTCTGTCCTACCTAAAAAGGAGGGGTATTCAAGTGGCGTTACTAGAAGAGACCCACCTAGCAAAAGGGGAAGCAGAAAAGATAAGGCGAAGATGGAGGGGTCAGGTGTACGCCACGGTATATTTTGCATACGCTAGGGGGGCGCTGATATGGGTACGTGCTGGGGTTCCCTTTGCAGTAGAATCCACCAATATTGACCAAGAAGGCAGATATGTGGTTTTAGAAGGAAGGTTACACGGTGTGCCGATTACCCTGAGTTGCATTTATGCCCCCAACCAGGACCAGATCCCTTTTATGACACGGCTGTCAGGTCAACTCACGAGTCAGCGGGGGAGGCCTCTTGATTGGGGGAGACTTTAACAGCGTGTTAGATATAGAACTGGACCGCTCCACCCCGCCACTATCTGGGGCAATGACAAGCAGAGTAGCCCAAAAGCTTAGAGAATGGCTAGATGCATGGGAATTATTGAACATATGGGGTGAGCAACACCCTGCCGAAAAAGATTATTCCTACTACTCAGGACTCCACAGGGTGCACACCAGAATTGACAGGGTGGTTTGTACAGCAACACTGATGCAGGGGATGGTCCACTCTGAATACCTGGGACGCACGCTCTCTGACCATAATCCTCTACTACTGACTTGGAGAATGAAGGAGGTTAGGCCCCCCATCCCGATGTGGCGATTGGCCCCTGGAGCCTTAGAGGATCAGGTGTACAGGGATGACCTTCGTCTCTTCCTAGCTGACCATATTAAAATTAATGAGGGATCCACTGACTCTACATCTGTTGAATGGGAGACCCTTAAAGTGACAACCATGGGATACTGCATGGGACAGACGACGGGGGTGAGACGAACGCTAGAACGGGAACTGACCAAACTCGAGAAGGAAATACATGAGTGGGAACGGAGACAGGGTACAGACGAGCAGGAAAGGGAAAAGTATGCCCAGGCACGGAAAGACCACTCCCAGGTTGAAGAACAACTTAGATGCCATAGGGGGTGATTCTGACCGCGGCGGACGGCGGTCGCCGCCCGCCACGCGGTTCCCGCCGAAAGACCGCTCTGCGGTCAAAAGACCGCGGCGGTCATTCTGGCTTTCCCACTGGGCTGGCGGGCGACCGCCGAAAGTCCGTCCGCCAGCCCAGCGGGAAACACCCTTCCCACGAGGACGCCGGCTCAGAATTGAGCCGGCGGAGTGGGAAGGTGCGACTGGTGCAGTTGCACCCGTCGCGAACTTCAGTGTCTGCTAGGCAGACACTGAAATTATTTTTGGGGCCCTCTTACGGGGGCCCCGCGGCACCCCCTACCGCCATCCTGTTCCCGGCGGGAGAACCGCCAGGAACTGGATGGCGGTAGGGGGTGTCAGAATCCCCATGGCGGCGGAGCGCGCTCCGCCGCCATGGAGGATTCTCAAGGGCAGCGGAAAGTCGGCGGGACACCGCCGACTTTCCGTTTCTGGCCGCGGCTGAACCGCCGCGGTCAGAATGCCCAGCGGTGCACCGCCAGCCTGTTGGCGGTGCTACCGCCGACCTCCGCCATGGCGGTAATTACCGCCAGGGTCAGAATGACCCCCATAGTGTGCAAAACTATATGGCCTCATTACACTCTGAGGAGGGGAGATCAGGCAGAATGCTGGCGTGGCTGGTAAGACCCGGAGGGGAAGGAGAGCCTATCACCAAGGTGATAACCATGGATGGAGAGGGAAGACACAGTCCGAACGCTATAAATGATGCCTTCAAGGAGTACTATGCTCATTTATATAGGAAACCCGGGAAGCTTGACGATCCTGCTCTAGGGGCATATCTGCAGCAACTCCCATTGTCAACGCTGACAAATGAGGAACAGGAGGAGCTGGGGGCAGCAGTGACAGTAGATGAGATAAGGAATGCCATATCGCAATTAGCGCCCGGGAAGACACCGGGGACGGACGGCTTGCCTATGGATTTCTATAAGAAATACGAAACCTTACTGGCCCCAGACTGGTGGAGGTGTATTCCGAGGCACTGAGCCGGAGTGTGCTACCGGCCACACTGAGGGAAGCATTGGTGGTCCCACTGCCCAAATCCAAAGCTAGAGAAACATCTGTTGCTACCTTTCGCCCCTTGTCAATGTTGAACAATGATTTTAAAATACTTAGCAAAATCTTGGCCAATCGTCTGCTTGGCCACATTCCCAAGCTGATACACGAGGATCAGAACGGGTTTGTCCCGCACTGGAGCACATCCCTTAACTTGAGACGACTATTTGCCATCCTACATATGCCCAGGGAAGCGAAACCTTTGACTGGGGTACTACTTGCCATGGACTTCGAAAAAGTCTTCGACTCAGTTAGGTGGGACTACCTGAGGTCAGTGATGAGAAAGATGGGGTTGGGAGAGGGTTTGGTAAAATGGGTGGACTTACTATATGCGTCCCCCCTGGCTAGGGTGAGGACAGGCAAGACGGTATCCGACACCTACCCAATTCACAGGGGCACTAGGCAGGGTTGCCCTCTATCGCCACTATTATTCGCACTGGCAATCGAGCAGCTGGCAGCCCAACTACGAAGGGATGGCAAGGGTAAAGGGATACAATGGGGACAATCGGAGCACACTGTTTCCCTTTATGCAGATGATATACTTATCTACCTCAGAGACGGAGAGACGGGACTCCCAAGGGCTCTGGATGCCCTGGAGCATTTTGGGTCCTTATCGGGACTGCGTCTCAATAGAGGCAAAACATATGTTTTCCCCATGCTAGCGGGATGCGACCAGCCCGATTCGTGCCGCGAGGACGTAGGCTGGGCGCCGAGGACATTTAAGTACCTGGGAATACAGGTGTTCCATGAGGTGGGGGACCTCCGTGATGGCAATCTTGGGAGGGCACTCCAATCCCTACGTGCCTCAGTAAAGTTCTGGCGCTCCCTGAGGCTAACCATAATGGCCAGAGTTGCACTGTCCAAAATGATAGTCCTGCCCCGGTTACTTTACTATTTCGCGAATCTGCCGTTACTGGTCACTTCGGCGTGGTTTTGCGAACTTAAAATGCTGATCAGAGAGCTTATATGGGACGAAGGCCGTAGACGTACAGCATTTTCAACTCTTTGTAGGCCGACACATCTGGGGGGCCTGGGAGTCCCTGACTTTGAGTTTTATTATTTAGCATCACAATTGCAGTGGATTGCGGCGTGGATGGGAGGAAAGGGACAATTGGATGATGCACTGCTCAAGGAGAGATTGGAATGGAACGAATCAATGCGCGGATGGTGAATATGAAAAGGACCAAGCAGGCGGACAGTATGATGACAAGAGTAGCGGCAGCATGTTCGCTATTCCGAGAGGGGGTGCTGAGGTCTTTTTTGGATTTAACAGAAATGGGAGTCCCAAGGGGACAGTTTCTCCAGTATAGGAAACTAACACATACCCTTAGAGAACACTGGGGTACGATTAATGCAGAGCCTCCCACCCACAGAGTACTACACTTACTACTAACATCTGGTGGGGAATCTCACTTAATTGCTAGGATCTACAGGTCCCAAAAAGAGGAATCACTGGATGCATTGCAGCCCCGAAGAGAACAGTGGGAAAAGACAGTGAGTAGGGAATTAACAGACGCGGAGTGGGGCAGGGCACTAGCATATCCTCGCATGGTATCCAGAAACACCCGGCTGAGGTATATACAGTACAACTATATGCAGAGAACATACCTCACCCCACACAGATTGACACAAATTTATGGGGGAACCCCCAAGACATGCCCTAGGTGTGGTAACGTAAGTGCTGCTGTGTCAGTCCCCGTCCTGCCACTAATCCTGATCATATGACATTATTGCAGACGCACGTCCCTAATCAAAGGTCCAGAAGGAGGAGGGAAGCCGCGACTATCTATTTAACTAGGGTACCAAAGCTACCTCAGGGTAACGGAGAGTCGAGTGATTCACTAATTAACAAAGTGATTCACTGGATTCGTTCACAGAGGAATTGCCGCTCTGTCATCCGGTCTGATATATGTGAGGCCCACAGACATAACCAGTTAGGGTCAGAATTTGATTACATCTCGATTCTCTTTAATGATTATAGTCTAGCTAAAGATCTCCTGGCCTTTGATGCACGGACACGCACACTATGTACTGGTAGGGTATCGAATCTTAGACTTAGCAGTCAGCCGCCAGGGGCCCCGCTATCCAGAGAATGTTGTACATCCGGAACTATAGCAGCTGGGGCTATTCCCTCCCCAGATAATTCTGTTACTTCTAAATATGAGAACCCTTCCCCCTCACTCTCTGAATTGGACTGACTGTCTGCCCCCTGTACAGTGCTTCCAAAAACAGTAAATGATGTGTGTCAATTTATAGGGACTTCGACTCCTGCCCTACCTATGAGAACAAAGTCAATATCTCCATCTCCTAAAATTAACATCATGTCCTGGAATGTAGCTGGAATCAAGCAAAAACTGGATGACCCGGAATGGGTAAGCCTTGTAAACAAACAAGATATCTGTCTCTTCCAGGAGACATGGACTAAAGAACAGTTATCCTTACAAGGCTTTACAACCTATTTCTCTGCTGCCCAACCTGCCTCTGGTGGATTCGGAAGACAGATAGGAGGTTTAATGATTTTACTGAACAATAAGTTAGAATGTGATCACTCTGTGATAAAGTTTAACTCCTTTGATCTGCTGGGTGTGCAACTTACAATCCGTCCTGGCTTCAAAATTATAGTTTTGAATATTTATGCTAGATCTGTTCCCCGTGGGTCTGATTCAATTGTTCTTTCTCAGTTGACGGACTACATAGATGCTTTGGACCCTTCAGTTTTTTTGATTATAGCAGGTGATTTTAATTGTTCTTTTGTGTTGGACAACTCCATTAGCAATCTGACTACTGAGGAGGACGAACATTGGGGTATTCCCCAATCTAAAGAAATGGTACTTTCGCCTGTTTCCTGTGTTGCATTCCAGATGTCTTCCCTTTGCCTGAACTATGGCCTGAGAGAATGCAATGGCCGCACTAAATCTGACTCAGAGCGAGCCATTACTTTCAAGCGAGGGCTTTCCTTTAGTACTATTGATTACATTCTTTTGGACATTAGGCTATGGTCAAGTTCACTTGATATGGAAATTCTACCTCGCTTGGATAGTGATCATAATCCTTTGTGTCTTGTATTGACTAATCAGGCATTTTTAAGAGTCCAGCATTTAAGGATTACTAATGTTCCATTCCCTCATTTGAACCATAGACGCTCTAGGGTCTGCTGGCCAAAGGTTGAATGTAACCCGTACTTAATTGGGGAAATTTATTCATCTTTTTTAAAATTCTTTGTAGATTATGAAGATCAAGAATCCTTGGATATTCCTATTATGGCGATCCACACTAAGATGGTCGATTCCCTTCAGGGTATCTTCTATAAGGAAACTTCCATTAAATTGAGACCCGCTGACACCCTTCGCAGGGACTGGTATAATCAGGACTGTGCGCAAGCAAGATCCACCTTAAAAGAGGCTGTTAAAAATTCTACGCATGCGGCTATTAAAGAGGCTCGTTGTAGGTATGCCAATGCCCTGAAGCGAGCCAAAAGAGACTGGGAGAATGAGACATGGCAGAAACTGCTTGCAGCAGCCCAAAGTAAAGATGATAGCTCTTTTTGGCGGTTGTTGACCTCCAGTTCGAAAAGGGGTAAGGACGATATTGGGTTGCATATACAGCCCGAAAGATGGGTGTCCTACTTTTCTGAAATCTATGCCTTGCCTGTACAGCAAGCTCTGGAGGACCCTGCACATGTCGAGTGTTGGGCTGCTAATAAGATCTCAACTGAGAGAATTGTTTTTACCTTAGCTGAAACCACAGCTGCTATTGATTCTCTGAGGCCAGCTAAAGCCCCTGGCCCGGATAAGATTCCAGGGGATTTGTTCAAATCAGAACCTAAGATATGGGCATGGTATATCAATTTGTTGTCTAATGCCATAGCAGCTGGCAGCCCTATTCCAGAGTCTTGGCACGGTGCTGAAATAATACCGATCTATAAAAAGGGTGATACAGGGTTGCCTGTAAATTATCGACCTATTAGCCTTATTGATATCCTTCAGAAGACGTTTGCCAAACAAGTCTTAGTGAGGCTTACTGACTGGATTCAAGACCAGCAAATTTTATCTCCTTTACAGGCTGGGTTTCGGCCCAAAACTAATACTATGGACCAAGTTTTCAGGGTGTCATTACTGTTCTGGAAGTATGTCACCTTATCTAAGCAAAAACTCTATGTGGCTTTCGTAGACTTAAGATCTGCATTTGATCTTGTCCCAAGAGAGAAACTGTGGGAAGTATTGTACAAAATTGGTATCCCAGGGAACTTAGTGCATTTAATCCAAAGATTACATGAAAAAACATTTGCACAAGTAAGATGGGGCAATCAGGGGGAACTCACAGACAAAATAGACATCAAGAGAGGAGTGCGCCAGGGTTGCGTTCTTGCCCCAACACTATTTACACTGTTCATCAATGAGGTGGTGCAAGTCGTGTCCAATTGTCAAAATGACGCCCCATCTTTGAATCACCATAAAATTCCAATTTTGTTATTTGCCGATGATTCTCTCTTGATCTCCAGAACCCCTATGGGCCTCCAGGTACTCATGGACAAGTTCAGTTCGTTTTGCGGTGACTACGGTCTGGAACTTAACCATAGCAAAACTAAACTCATGACTTTGGGTTGTGGCCCCACCAAGAGATATTCAATATTTTACAATGGAACGCCCCTAGGTTTGGTAAAATCTATAGATTACTTGGGGGTGAGAATCAGCAACAATCTGCATTGGGGGGCCCAAATCGATAAAAGTTTGGCTCGCCTGGTACAGTCATCTGGAGCCATTCTTCGTTTTCATAAGTCTACTTCTGAGAGAGTCATTACTCCAATTATTAAAATTTATAGAGCAAAGGCACAAAGTGCTGCGGTCTATGGGGCAGAAATTTGGGGGTCCTCAAACACTGGCAGGCTTGCAGTGGGGGAAAACAATTTCGTGAGGTCTACTTTGGCCTGCCCTCGCAGTACCCCACTGCTGCCATTGTTTTGGGACCTTGACCTTCCACGCATCACAGATGTAGTTGCCCTACGACCTCTGCTTTTTTGGGTCCGTGTTTGGTCCACCCCTGAGTTATCTACATACAAGGAGTCTATCCAAGACATCTTGGATAGACCTAATGTACTCACCATTCCCTGGTTTAATCACATCTCTAAATGGTTTCACAAATTGGGTCTTAGTGAGCTATGGAGTCATCCAGAAAGTATAAGGAAGGAGCAGAAGAATCATTTGAAAACGGTATACTGGACTTACGTCAGGGAAAACTATCTGCTGTGCCTTACTCACGGCAGATTGACCTCACAATTTTTTGATTTTAAATGGTATCCGTCTTTTGAATCTTTTATGGATATAATTCTTGACCCATTAAGTAAGAGTTTATATATCCAGTTCAGATATGGTTGTCTGCCTCTCAAATCATATGGCAGTAAGTGGAGTGCAACTACAAGATCTGATTTATGTCCGAGCTGTACTCTTAATCCAGAATCCATTGTACATTTTATGTTTTTATGTCCTGCCTATTTGATTGCGCGTCGAAAGTGGTTACGGCCAGTGTGTAGGAATGTGGGGGTAAGACATTGTATTGTTGCCTTAAGAATTCTGATGAGGGAAAGTTCCCCCCCCTTGCCCTGTGCGGTTAGTAGGTACATTACAGCTGCCTGGCATGTACGTACTTATCACTTGGGGAAAGTTGCTGATGCGGAACTTACTTCCAAATAAGGACAACATGAAAAACTGACAATGGAATGTTTTAGTCATCAAATTTTAACCACACACCTAGACTGGAACTATACCCCATGATTGATTTAAATGACAGTCAGTAGGAGATTAGGTGTTTGGTTTTTATGTGTTTTAAGGCCGTAAAGGATGTTCTTTTTTATTCCTCTTATTTCCTTTTTAACATAATTTTTACTTATCTTTTATCTTTCTACCGGTGGTTGTTTTGCTTTTAGGGTTGAAAGTAACCAATAAAGCTATGTATGTACAAATATAACTGTGGGAGAAAACAATTTTGCGAGGGCTTGATAGTGTGCCCCCGAAGTACACCACTGATCCCAATGTTTCTTGATTTGGGGCTAAACCAAGTAGCTGATTTAATTTCCCTATGACCTCTATTATATTGGATAAGGATTTGGACCACCCTGAATTGGATTTATACAAAGCATCATTGCTTGACCTGCTAAAGAGACCAAATGCAGCTATTATTCCTTGGATTAAATATGTGTCCAATTGGTTTTTGTATCTTGGGGTTTGGAGATTATTGGGAGAATCCCCAAAAATTAGTGAAATCCCATAAAACTGCTTTGAAATCAGCTTACTGGTCCAATGTATGGAACAATTATATTTGTTGTAAAACTCATGGTCGATTATCTAATCTTTTTACTGATTTTAAGTGGTTTCCGCAGTATGAATCCTATTAAGATATTATACTAGATCTACAGGGCAAAGGTTTATGTGCTAGATTCCGTTTTGGGTCCTTACCAATGTTGTCTTTAACTTGCAACTGGGGGCCAATCACTACTTCAGATATATGTCCGGCTTCTGGCGGTGCCCCGGAAACAGTTGAACATTTTATGTTTTTTTGCCCAACATATTTTTTTTCCACAGTCAATATGGATTCGAAAAACCTGTAGGGAAATGGGGCTGGAAAATTGCAGTATAGCAATAAGGGTTTTAAAAAAGCCATAGATCAAATTAATTAATCTTAGCAGTCAGCAAGTTTTTAGTGGCAGCATGGCATATACGTGATCACCATTTCAATCAAGGACCCACGAAGCGTGCCCAGGCAGGATTTTAGATGAATACTCTGATATCACATGTATGTATTTATTTATGTGTTTTTTTTTTTTTTTTTTTTTTTTATAAAATTATTAAATCATTGTACAGATTATAAAATAAGATGAAATTTTTCTTTTAATGTATGTGATGCTTTCATGGTTAATTGACCGAATAAAGCTTGACTTGACTTGAAAGTGCAGACTTCGATCATATGGTGTGGAACTGCCCAGAGCTCCAGAGGGGCTGGGCTGCGGTGCTGGCCGACTTGACACGACTGATGGGGGCAGAGATTGGGCTGTCCCCAGCGGCATGCTTACTGGGTTTGAGGGTGGGTACCCCTCTAGGGAAAATGAAGGCCCGCTTTCTAGACCTGGCACTTGTTCTCTACAGGAGAAGAATTATGATGGGCTGGAAATCCCCCAGCTGCCCATCAGCGAGTGTATGGAGGCGGGACGTGTCAAAATGGGCCCGAGCAGAACTGCAAGTGCTGAAAAGTGAGGAGGCAAGGGGCATGCGCCAAACCCCCATCGCTCTGGTATGGGAAGAAATACTCCTAAGGTGGGATAGTCAGACTAAGGAAGGGGGGGTGGCAGGGGAAACCCAGAGTGACTAGTAGGGCAGGGCACGAGGCAGTGGGGCAGGCTGGAGAACCCATGAGAGAAGGAGTGGAGAGAGGGAGACCAGGACCATCTGGATCGGGTGGTGAAGGTGACAGGAAGGCTGAACCCCATGATACAGGACATGGATGTACTCACCCCCAAAGCACATCTATTTCAGTTTGAGGAGTCAGGGACAATAATCAGAAGACGGTACTGGCTCGGCCTCAGTTGAATGAAAGAGGGGAAAAAATAAAAGAACAAGGAAGCAATGAGTAACACCCACCACGGCTGTGAATGTAGCCTGTTTGAAATAGTGCCATCAAGTTAAAATAATAAGTAGTTTAGAGAAGTCTGCTATACATACACATGGGTACTCCAGGTTAAAAGCGACCACAGGACAAGGGTATACTCCTAAGCCACTGAAACAACCTAGGCATATTGCATCTTTAAGGATACTAAACACGTCTAGGATAAAAAGAAATGCGGTGGGAGCACTAGAGAATGCAGGAACATGTTGTATGTTCAAAGATCAATTATATGTACTGAATGGAAACCTGTTGATGTCACCAATAATGTTGCAGATGTAATGCAGTGAAAGTTAATAAAGATATATTTTTAAAAAAAAAAGGAGTTGGTTTATGTGCAGATATTGAGCAGATTATTTCACCTAATTATGAAGCCATGCTTAAGCAAAGTATCATTGACATCAGATATTGGCATCGACTTCCAATTACTTAGGCAAAAAGATACAATCTGATTAAAATGAATATCTTCCCAGATTTTTTAAGTTGTTTCGGTCAATTCCTCTGAGTCTCCCCAAAACATTTCTTGTCTTGTCTTGACTCAGTGATGAACTATTTTATTTGGGGTTATTACAAGTCAAGACGGGCAATACAATACATTAAACTTCTCCTGGGTGAAGCTGGGCTGGCCATACCATTCTTTAATCTCCATTATCTTATAGTTATTTTCCAATCTTTTTGTTTGAGTCTTTGTACCTTAATAGAAAAATATGTTTGAATTTTTGTAAAAGGACATGGTGGTGCATAGCTGTTCTTAGCTGGTGGAGCGATTTGTCTGGTTTACTATGATAGCAAATGAGTCTCCTCTGTGCTAACTAATTAGGTGATCCACAGTAGTCAGCGTTCAATTTCGTATAGAGGTAAGTTGCATTCAAACATTATGCTTGAGTAATTTCAGGTCAATTCACATGCTACACTGAACACATCAGCATGTGTCTGCCCTTTAACAGACAGTTCTGATTAACCTGCTAAATCATGTTCATGATAGGGATTGTAATAATTTCCCATGAATGAGGATTTCCTATAAAGTTTGGATCACAAGCTTGTGTTGATTAGGTCCCTACCCTTTGTACACACCACTCATCGCTACTACTGACTGAATGATTTATTGGGTTCCTCAGATTGCTCTCTGCTGGGGTTGGCAACAACCCTGCCAGAGTGCCTGGAAGATTACCAAATTTGACTATCTAGAGGAAAAAAAGAGCCTTAAGAAGGTTTCTATAGATGGTCATATGGAAGGATCATTAATGGCAGAAAAGTATGAATGACAGCTTAAGCCCAAACCTTGGCAGCCTCCCAGACAGAAGCCAGGCACAGGTCCTGGACCTTGCCTCTCATGGTGGTTGACACAGATGCTTGTGGCTGCAGTAGGCTTGCATGAGGTCAGGGTGTGGAGACGACTTCTCCCCTTGTAGGGCCTGACAGACAAGCGAGGGCTGGGGCTTGCAAGGTGTAGGGCTCTCCTTTTTTGTGTCTAAATGTGCACGCTCAGTGGATTAGTCTGCTGACGGAAGCATGCGGTGGTGTGGCCCGCTTTCAGTCCTCGGTCTGGTCAAACCAAACAATGTGGTGTTCCTATGTCAAATCAGGTTAATTATTATTGTATAATCTAACCTATCATTGGCCATGTGGGCATTACATTTTTTGTAGCAAGAGCCCTCACTCACGAGGTGGCATGGTTCATCATTGGACAAGCTTCTCATTGGGCCAGTGCTGCAATGTCCAGTGGGCCCTTAGAAGGGGCTCTTTGCCAGAGATCTTTTTCCAATTGAAACTAGGAATACCAGTGAATTCATGGGAATATATGTAGATTTGGTGTGTACAAACTGTAATTAAAATTGACTAGGAATCCCTACAACTATCTTATTTGGAAGGGTACCAATTAAGGGTTAAAAACATAAAGAGGGAATGTATAGGGAATAATGGACCCCTGTATTACCCTAAATATAGTAACCCCGATAGTTATATCACCATCATTCTTTGTGTATCATGGTATATAATAATACCTACCCCATTTAGTCCTGGCAGTGTGGTGTTAATCACTCCAGCTTGGCTTGGGACTGCACCTTAGGTAAAGGACTATTGTGACGGAGGGGTGAAGTCCTAGCTGCCACCAGCTGTGATGTGTGGTGGACAGCTCGGGTGCATGCAAGGAGTCTTGCACTTGCTGCCAGGTACCTGGCTGCCCACTCTTGTGTGGCCTAGTTGGGATTCGAAGACTTGAGCAATCTCAACTGGACTGGCTTCAGAGCTACTTATTTTCACTGCTGTGGAAGCTTGGGGCTATGGGGTGGGGATTCAAGTGCCAGATAATTCTTGAATCACTGAGGCCAATTCCTAAAGTGGAAGCATGAAGGGGTGCTGTACTGTCTAACTGCAAGCGCGGCAAAAGGGCAGCGCTGCCTTCCTCCAACCTCCGCTGTGCCTGGAAGTTGGTAAACATTGCAAAAGTGCCTCGGAGTCTTGGTTGTGATTCACTCAGCGCCCAGAACAATAAAAAGCACTGGTAATTTTGAGATATATTGTTAATTGCAGTACACTTTGACAGACCTTGCAGCCTGGGGTTACTCCCAGGGCTATGCTTTTATGAGCGCTGTAATTATCAGCATTTCAAACAAAACTAGCAACTTCGAGTTCTCCCAAGACTGCGCCTGATGACATCTTAAATGTCAATCAACCCGAATCCCTCCGAAGGTGTGGCTAGGTTGCTGCAGAAGGCTCTGATCACTTAATTTCCCCAAAAGTCAAACTCTGATCTCCCATTGCAGTACTCACTGGTCCTGATGCAGAGGTATATCACTGGTGTGCCTGACCTCCCCTTCGAAGATGAGCACGTGCCCAGGCTTCCCTGGATATAAAAAAGCCTTGAGCATGGTTGAGTGCTGTCTGTGGCGTCCCATGACTGCTTCAGATGCCCACTTTAAGTCTGGGGGCTGGTACCCCTCCTGTGGCCCCATGAGTGTGGTTTTTCGACTCCAACCTTGCAGACCTCTGCCTCCATTTTAGGAAAGGTCGTGTTACCCAGTACCCTACATGAAAGAGGAACCCCTGCCTCAGATAATAAAGTCAAAATACAGCACAAGAAAAACCTGAAGCCAATTTAGAAAACTACAGTACATTTGCACACAGGGGTTGGTTTAGGTCCCTACACTTCACATCCAATTACTACTGCAGGTCACACAAGGCAACATGCTAAATATAAGACCTATTTCCCACCATTGCTCAGGGGCCCAAGACCTGCTGATCAAGGTTCATCTTATGGACAGGGCTTGGCCAGCATGGCTCTTGGCATGCAGTAATATGTCTTCCCGGAGTTGGGTTGCTTAAGAATTCAGCCCAAAGAGTGGTATACACTAAGGACAAATTAAGGCACCAGAACAAGTACTGTAACGGAAAGAAGCTGCCAGGTGATTTTTCTAAATCATTGAAGAAACTCTATCATTATTTGGTAATCTGCAAATAACAAACATGCTATTTTTTTTAAACCCATCTTGGAAGAATTTTAAATTAAAAGCTTGTGGTAGGTATGCTAAGTGCAGGGCAAAAAGAGAGGGTGTCAGAACACATCCTGATTTTGGACCATTACTGATAAACATACAGCAGGACAGCTACCCTTTAAGAGTTATTTCAAATTGGACCCTGGTGCCCTGAAAAGGGCCGTGCAAAATACAAAGCAGTCCCTGATGAATGCCCCAATTATCTGATTTGCTCCAAAAAGCCAGATGCTGCACCATATCAAAGACCCAAAGACCTGAGGTCCCTGAAACAGTAACAAACTCTGAGCTGCCTCCGAGCAATCATCCATATTGCAAAACAATGATCTAAGGTTCAGTGGTTTGGTTGCAAGAATACCTGCTCCCTAGGCACAATTCTCTTTATGGCCTTCCTAAATTTATTTCAGCACAATTTTTGAATACACGTTTCGGGTAGTGTCTAAAAGAGATATAAGCCTATTGTTATCCAAGGCTCCACAATATCCCTTTAGAAAATTAGCTTTCTAATTGTACCCTTCTGTGAGTACAGAATTAACTATGATGAGGTGGCCCACTGGAAAAAGGGGCGTAAAAACATTAGCAAAGCTTACTTAAGTTTGCAGTTGTTTTTTGGTTGGTAAATTGCTATGGCTAGCTTCATGTGATAATTTTATGTATTTTATTATTTCAGAAATGATGTTCTGATTTGTCAAAGGTAGAAGTTCAGACTCTTAAAACGTAGTCCCTTCTTGTGCCACATTGCTGTTGTAGCCCTAGAGAGTAGCAAGGAAATTGATCCATTGCAGACCAAGGATTTTGGATTAGCACAAGTTATTTGATTAACAAGGGATCAGAATCTCTGTGGATCTCCCTCCTATATTACCTCCATCATCCACTTTTTTCTATAAAAGAATGTCTTATTTAACTTTGGTATCTTTCTACAACAAGAGCGCAAATAATGCAATTCTTCTGAAGATATAGTGGAGGTATTCCTTTTAGAAGCTTCAGGTGATTGTCCACTTTCATTAATTGACAATCTTTAATGACGTACCCCTTCTCAGAAGACTTAACAGTATACCTAGTCATGCAGATAAAAAAAAATCACTCTCATAGCGTGGATATCAATTTTAATTAACACCCTAGAACTAGTTTATCCCTTGTTCAAAGGGATATCTATCACAGATTTAAAGCCCAGGAACATTTAATTTCAAGCTGAGTGAAAAAAACAATGTTGTTGGTTGAAGGTAGGGTTAGTAGCCCACTCTAGAATGCATCCCTATTAGTAGTGAGGGATTTTAGATAAGAAAGCAAACCAATCTATGGAAACTGTAAACTTTGCACTTGTATAGCGCACTACTCACCCGTTAGGGTCTCAAGGCGCTGTACTCATACCACTATGGAACCCCTCCTGGCTTTTCCCTGTGAGGTGCCCCTCCTGGGCACCCCCAGGGTGAAGCCAGGCATCCAAGCACTGTTGGGGCCGTTGTGGAGATTAAGCAAGCTATTGCCCAGAGTTGCACCCATTAATTAGATTAGACACTGAGGCAAGAATTATCTGGTCCAAGGGAATTGAGCCCAAGACCTGCCGAAGCAGGACTTGAACCCCGGTCTTGAGCCAGATTTCTGCTTCTGGGTCTGCCGCTCTAACCATTGTGCCACACTTCTCCACATGGACAAGCATTCCCTCAACCAAGACTCCTGAGATAACCAAATTACATATTTTTCACCAACTTCACTGAGTTCCTCTTTCTGACGCAAGGTCTGAAAACCATGAATATTCCAGAACAGGACCCCAGTCCTTGGAATGACCCATCAATCTTTCTGTAAAATGGAACCGAAAATACCCAGTGGGAGCCAGTTCTTTGTATATAGCATTATGCCAAGGAACCAGGCACTATGGCACCCTACAGAAGACAAACATAGTATTTAAATCATTGAGGTTTCTCCAATTGTCATGCACTATTCAGCAGCATATGAGGTTTCATAGGAAGACCTACTGGAAAACTAGCTTGATAAAAAAAGCTAACATTTTTCACAACCCACCCTGCATCATACTCTATCATGCTTTTGAATAAGGCTTGTTAATATATGTAAGACCCTCTTAACCTGTCAGTTGCATTTTCTACATACAATAATACATACAGACTCACCTCTGCTTTAATTTTTTCATTTTCTGCTCTTAGTTCGTTCAGCTGCATATACAGAGACCAAGGAGAAAAGGTAATTATTTATGAAGAGATCTCACGTTTGCAACATTCTCACTTGGGCAAGGAAATACCAGATTGCACTAAATTACAAATCAATATCATACAACCTGTTTCCTTGATTAACATAACCTATATAGTGTTAACTAACATTATATCAATTTAGCTGCCACGGGGAAGGGAAACATAATGAGTTGCAATCAAACTAACCACAAAAATCGCACAAATCACAAAAACCACACAATAATACGTAAAGAAAATCCTTTCTGAAACAAGTACGCATATTGTCTTGCTTAATGGTTTAGAACTGGCTTAGACCCACTGGCTAACCTATTCATACACACACCTTATCAAGGGTGATACACAATCCCCTATTGATGCCATCAGAAAAAAAAATTTGAAACAATTCAGTGAATGGTCAGTAACAATAGTTTTGGCATAATGGAAGGGGTTACGTGACAAAAAGAAGATCGTTCCAGTTATGGGAAGTATTTTGCATTTGCTGTAGTCTAATTTTTTTGGAGGATAATTCAGACAAAACTCTTGTCACTCTCAAAAGGTACTGAAACATATTTTTCACTTGATCCCAGAGTAGCATTACATTCTTGCCTGTTAACAATGACTTTCAGTACCTCTGCTTCTGTCTCAATTCTTTTGATCTCCTGCCCCTGATGGATAGCTCCTGCAAATGGGTTCAATACAAATATACCAAGCCGGTACAAAAGTAACATGTTTGGTTTTGTGATTAATAAAAGTGCTATTTTATCTGTTGTCTTATTGTATTTGTGGTTGTGTGGATTGTGAATTTATGGATGTGATAGGATCAATGCTGTGATTCATGGATGGATGAGTGAGTGTTTTGATGCATAAATGGGTGAGGGACTTGGAGCATGTATGGAGGAGTGAGTTCATAGATGGAAGAGCGACAGGGTGCATGGAAACATTTATCAGTGAATGGATGGATGAATCTATTTGTTGTGAAGTATATGGCTAGGTAACTGAAAAGTTATGTCCCTACCTATGTGGCCTGATCTCACTGCTGGACATATCACACAGCCATTCAAGTACACTGGTGAAGCTCCATATATCATTAGCAGAAGTAGAAATCAAACACGGGTGATGAATGGGGCTGATGAATATGTGAATGGACTGTGGGATGGGGATGTTCCCTGCATGATAAACTGACATGTACCCCTTCCCTGAATGTCCTAATGCATGTGAAACTGACATCTGGACTTTTTAGTTGGCGCAAGCCCCAAGCTGTGCAGAGACTTAGGCCTGGCACTCATAATTAATTGGCCTGTACATGTTCTTCGACCTGAAGCCTCAAAGCATGTGCTCAAAGAGAGCATGGGACTACTGTCAAACCGCCGACAGCCTGGCGAGGCAGGACCGCCAAATTATGATTGCAGCGGTGAACCGGCTGCATCACAGCCAGTTCACTGCCTGTACCGCCAGGGAGGTTGGACCGCCTGTCCGAAGGTTGACCACCTTCGGCCCGGCAGTCCACCTAACACCACCCGCGGTATTAAGAGTATCCTTCACGCCAGGGATTCCGTGTGGTGTCAGGAATTCATATTCCTGACACCACAACAGGACTCACCAATCCCTCCCCCATATAGGAGGGTCCCCAACCCCATCACAAGCACCCCACCACCCCAAGCAGCAAGACCCCCCCAGTCCCCGTACTCACCCCCGATCCACACATGCACACACCATCACGCCATACTTACATACATACATGCACACATCCATGCACACTCATTTATACACACATACACACACGGCCACGACACCCCCCACTCCCTCAATACACGCATTCACACAAGCACACAGACACTTGCACAGACATGCACACAAGCATACAGAACACCCCCACCCCTCTCTATTCACACACACATACCCCCATTCATGCACACAAGATTCAACACTCCCCCACCCCACCCCTCCCCTGTCGGACGATCACCTGACCGCTGGCACCACCATATTAGAAGTGGCCGACTGCCAGGCGGTGCCAGCGGTCTTAATCCGCTAGGGCAGCACTGCAAGCAGCACTGCCCTCCAGATTACGAGTGGGTGTCAGGTACCTCATGGGGACCCCTGCACTGCCCATGCACCTGGCATGGGCAGTGCGGAGGCCCCCATGGGCAGCCACATCATGCATTTCACTGCCTGAATTACGGGCAGTGAAATCGTGATAGGGGCTTTCACACCCCATGCACAGCCACATTGCCGCCGGCTCAATTGTGAGCCGGCGTCAATTTTAAGGCCCAGCAGGAAACTCGTAATAGGGCCAGTGGGCAGAAGAATGGAGTGGCAGTCTTACGTCCGTCCGAACAACTGGTTTGTTATAACATCAGGTGATTCAGGTCTGAAACAAACTACTCAATATCTACATCTCAAGGTTTAACAGTAGATATGGAATGTAAACATGTTGTCTGAGTTTAAGTATTTTTATTTTGCAGGTATAGACCTGTTGCATCTTAGTTTTTGGAAAATCACCACTTGATTTTGCGATACAGGCTAACAGTCCGTGGTCAATATCCAATATAAACCCCTAAAATTGACCAATGGGCAGGACAGGCCTTTGCACCAGGTTATCACAAGTGCTCCCATCAGACTGGAGGAACATCCACTCTTATGCCAAGAGTCAATCCAGCAATAAGAGTATCCAATGCCAGCTAATAGTGTGTTTTCCTTCCAAGGGCACACTCTCTTCCCAGCTGGAGTCTGATAAACACAGCTGATCCACTGTGAACAGAAAGAGACACAGTCCCCAATAAACTCTAGCAGGAAGTTAGCTAGTCCATGCTCCCATAATAACATGAATTCTTTCTTGGTTTTGTTCAGCTTCAGGTAGGTGCTGGACATCCATGTCAGGATGGCACCAAATGTCAGAAGCAAAAGAAACTTTCAAGTAGATTTGTGTGACAATTACATATTGATGTATAAGCTTTATATATTGATATGCAGATAAATGGGAACTAGTCAAGTGAAGGGTGGAATATTGTAAAACGACTGAGACATCCAAGTAGGGACAAGGTTTTTCTAGGTGAACGACACCTCAGAAGCAAGTTCAGCAGACTGCAGCAAGGGTAATAAGACTACTATATATGCTACAACCTTACTCACCTCCTTCCACGAAGGATTTGTAATTTAATTCAGTGTATTTGAGTCCAGTCATTTGAATATATTACTCAGTGTTATGTTTGGAGTTTCAATAAAAGTCCTGGAGAAGTAGTTTCCATCCCTATCTTGATCAAGGCTAGCAACAACTGGGTGTGTGTATCAATTACAGGAGAAGGAGAGGAGCACATCCACACTCTATACAAAAGAGAACCTTTATGTTAAAAGGACTATGTACACCCAATGCACTTGTCGTTTTGGTTGGGGACATTCAACAGAATGTGAAGCTGAATAGGAGCACATCCTAGGGAAAAGCTTCATGCAAATGTAGTAGTTGCCATGAGCCAACTAGGCCTCACAGTGCTTCATGCTACAACTCCACTTTATTTTGACACCCAAACCATATCTCATAATAGAAAGGCAAGTATGAGAACCACAACTGCACAAACGTTATTTGTAATCCAAAATAGAGTCTTTTTATACATCTACTTCACAATTACATGTTCATAAGAAAAGAGTGCACACCGGCTCACCTTTTGTTTGAGCTTCTTGTTATTCGCTTCTTTTTTTACGATCTATAGCAAAAAGGAAATATGAGTACTGTTGCAGAAATGTCAAGTTTACAACATTGTCACTTGTGAGTAAAATTAGACAACATTATTAAATCACTTATAGTTGAATCATGAAATGTTAACACAGCCATTGAAAGTACATGACACCCATCTGTGGAATCCAAAGACAGGACTATTACTGAAATTGAGAGGACCGACAACACACTGAAATGCATTCAAATCAACTACAAAAACCATAACATTTAGAATAATATCTCAACGCAGTTAGACATTGGGATATTGATATTATTGATGATCTCCTCACTATTTTATAATTCTTCTCACCCTATTTATCCATGTGAAACACTAAGTATAAACAACAGCTGCTTACCTAATGGCAGGGAAGAATAACATAGGCTGTCCTACCACAAACACAATAACCTCCCATATTGATCAATCAAATCATATTACATCCACATAACTTTCTTTACGCTTACTCCACGATTCTACTTCTGCTGTTTCATTCTGTCTCTTCTCACACACCATATGTATTTGCCATTTTTTGCTTTATGAAGACTTACCTTTACATTTCTAACCTCTCTTGTTCCCTTTCTACCTCAACCTCTTTCTCCTCTTCCCATTTTTGACGAAATAGCCCGGTATGTTATTTGAGGAATTCCATAAACTGTTTTTCTTTTCTAATTATTCTGCATTTAAATGTATTAGTAACATTGTTAGTTTGATTAATTTGTATAATGTATGCAATGTATCTCGACATTGTTGTCAGGCTTTTCGTTTCATAATAAGAATGCAAAGTGAGGGTGGAGCCAAGCCCTGAGCAAGATGATAGCTTGGTGACAAAGCTCTGCAGAACCTGGTCCATTCCTGCATTGTCTGAGCATTTTCTTCATCTACTGCCCCTGGCTCTTTGGTGGGGATGATGATGAGACACTCCCAGTGTCACAGGGGAACACCATCAAAGGCAGCAGAGCACTATAGAAGGCAGAGACGCCAAGGCCCCCTGACCAACAACACCTAGGCGTGGTGGCCCTGGGAAAGGCCCTGTCCTACCATCACCTTCTGGGTCCTCTGCTTGCGCGCAGAGCTTGTCAGTGCTGGTGCTGCCAGGAAACCACCCAATTGTGCAGTGCACGCTCGGCCCTTTACAGTGGAATGAACGCCTGTCACAGCAGCGTGAAGTAGTGCAGGAATCCTAAAGGGTGGCAGCGCTTATCTCCACCATTGTGTCCACCTGCCACCTGCATAATGTCGCTGGAAGGGTCCCTCAACCTCCATTATGTGTTTCAGCAAGGCAGCCATGTTGGATTGAGTTTGAAACACGCTGATAACATCAATAACTACCCTGGCTGGCACCATCTTGGATGGCTTGCAGTTCTATCTGCAGTGTGTCCTTGGGATTATCCCAGCATCTATTCTCCTGTTATACAGCTCATATGACTTCTGACGCTCCCTGCTGTGATCCTACTTTTCTACATTGCTCTAAATGGCTGTTCCTATGACTCAGTAGGTGTGTTACCAGTTAACCCATGCAATCATTTTGGATCCTATCATTATTCAATTCTTTTCATGTCAGGTAATAAAGCATTGCATCAACTCATTTTCTCTGAGGCCTTTGCAGGCATTTCAATAGCCTCCACCTCCACCTCACGCCCCAGACATGGCGATGGGTGCACTGGAAACAAATTTGTCGAACTCCGAGACATTAAGATCTTCATTACCAAGATGGAACCTGCGACTTTGAAAACCAGAAAAGAACTGAAAAACCTTAGGACAAACTTCTCTGCTTTCAAGTCACACATTTCAGCCTGCTGATGGAAGACTGATTGATGTGGAGCAAAGAGTCAACATGATGCTGGCCATGGTGCAGATATTTGGAATCTCTAATGCAAGGTAGTAGAGCTGAAGGATCACAGGCTATGTGATGATATCAGCTGGTATGGTGTCGTGGAGAAGGACACAGGACTGGACAATAAATCATTCCTGGACAAGTGGCTGCCAGAATTCTTCCACAGCACTTTCAGACACCCACTGGAATTCCAAAGAGAGCACAGGCTGTCAATATGCCAAGATGCTGCTAGAGACACCCCCATGCCTATCATTGCCTGTCTCTTATGCCACAGCAAGTCCAAACTATCCTTCGTCTTTCTCGCAAACACATATCTTTTTCAGTGCAATGGCCCCTGGATCTGTTTTATGGCAGATTTCTTTCGGGTAACTAATCTCCTCAGGAAACGGTTCTTGGTCTTACACCCTCTGCTAAAGCAGAAGGATATATGCTAAGGTCTCTTTAGACCATGCCACTATGAGTGGCAACGTCTGCAAATTCACTGATCTTCACAACCTGGGATCTTTTTTGGAAACATGCACTGAACAGGCCAACGATAGAGTGCCAACAGAGTCTGGGGGGCAGTGATGCACAACCTGATTGCTACCCTGTGAAACCGCTTGTGAACGCGTACTCAACTAAGGGCGTGAACATAAAATTGCTGCCCCTTTCCTGTGACAACCAGGGACTAAAGTTACATCATGGGGCACCCATCTAATCTACAAGACAAAAATTAACCATCTACTTGCTTACAAATTACTCATGTGTGCTAAGTCTAAGTGCAATGTGAGAAAAAGACAGAAAGATGACTCTGTGCTGAAATGTTGGTTCCAGACAGCAATAACCATTTTAAAATTGTGGCCTACATTATCCAATGTTAAAGTCAACACAGTTTCTCAACAGAATGACTTAATTTCATTATATGTAAATTACATCTATTGTTACATTAAAATAACCCTACATCAAGACAAAACATTGTCAATGTAGCGGTCAGCCAATCAAGGGGAGTTCCTTTGGGACACCACCGTGCCTTTTGGGGTCGGTGTGCTCATCCTGCTCCCTTGTATAGTTTTAAAAATCATTCTTAGGGCACAGGGACCTTTGTGGCTGAGTCCTGTAATGGCTGCCACAAAATATTGTTTAGGTTGTGATCAGCCAATCAGAATTGACTAGTCTCATTTGAAGTGGCCATTTATATTACATGTATGTATACATTTGAGCCTTAGTTTTTCAAACAACTACCAAACAGACTTACACCAAATCACAAAAAGCACTTTTTCTGGGTACATATCTGCATCTCAGCAAAATTTTGGTTGTAGCACTGTCCAAAATTTCCTGTGGAAGATGCATGGGGAAAAACCATTTTGAGACCCCTTTTTTCCCAGTCCCTGCTTGACAGATCATCCCAAATGTTTCCAGGAAGGAGCTGAGTTGGATGAACACCAGGAAGGAGCTGAGGTGGATGAACTTGTTTTTTGGAAAGTTTAGTTAAACGTCATCAAAGTTATTAGCAAACCAAAAACCCTCTTCCATTGGAAAGTGTGAACTACCCATAACACTACAGTTTCTTTCTCTCATTTCTATTAGTTATCAGAAGCAAGTGGATCACCTTTCACATAGTGCCTTGAGGTAGATGAGTGAAATGGAGGCAATAATATAAGTCACTCTGTATTTTTGAGAATGCTTGTTGATATCAGTGATATATTATATTGAATAGCTTCCTTTTCACAGGGTGCATAGAAGTACAAGACTTCAGGTCAATTTAGCATTGGGAAATGAACAGAATCTGACCTACTATGTGGTTAATAGATGTAATGATGTATTCTGGATAGACGTTAAATGTGACAGGTTTAGAGCAGAGATATGTAGAAAGATATAGAAGTTAGAGGTTGTGATTTTGGTGGATTCTGCACTGCAAATAGCTGGCATAAAAAATGTCTGTGTGTGGAAATCCCACATGCTTTAAGATAAACCATCTTAATATTCTTCTCTTCGGTGATTCAGAAGTCTTGAGTGTGCTGGGCTGTCAGCTTTTGGAGTAAATCATCTATAAATAAATTGATGTTGAATGGAACAAAAACATCAGAATCAGTAAAAAGTATAGAAACAAAACTTACTTTTTGTTTCAAAGTAGTGTTTTTTTCTTTGAAGATGTTGTTTTCTTTTTTCTGTGTGTAAAAACAAACCACAGAAAATCAGTCAAAATAGTACATTCATTAACGGGGTATGCAAAACAAAAAATATAGGACACTGGCACAGTGGCATTGCTGCGTATGGGTTTCTAACATTTAATCCATTTTGGAATAAAATTCATAGGATTTACAGCACGCTTACCCTCTACAGAAATGCATTGCAATGATAAAATATTTTGCAACAAAGTGGTAACTCTGTATACCATAGTTCTTTTATCTACAAAGCTCATTCACATCTAAACTGATTCACAACAGGCAATATTTGGGTCACCCCCTCTAATCATTCAACATCATCAAATGCTCTCAAATACAATATGATACAAAATGCTTTACTGACAAATGAACCAAGTGTTTTTAAAGTAGGCACATTTGCTAGATAAACATATGCATCAGCACAATTCGGTGTTCCAAGTCAAATGCCAATTTTTCTGTAGAGTGTGTCTTTTGTTGACATGAAGAGCAATACATGGCTCGCAGGTCAGCTATTTCTGTTCTGTCCTCAAGAATTAAGCTGTATCTGCTGTACGGTTTTCTCAGGAAAGGAAAGTATGTAATTCTAGTTCTCCAAAAAAGGTTGGACAACAAAATGACTGATTGAAGAACACTGAATAACTCTATCGCAGGATCCCAGGTCACTTTGAAGACAGATGATAGTTACCTATGCTTCTATTTAATCAACATTTCCTTATTTAAAAAGAACTAAACTCACTTCTATGAATAAAAATGTTTTAAAGTGATTTTGTAGTTACAAGTCAACATCAAAAACACTGAACTACCGCAATTATGACAAACTACACAAAGTATAACTCTTTCCTGTCATATGTTGCACATGCCACTCCTGAATATTTATCAAATGACACCAATTACAGTGACAGAAAATATCCCAGATAATATTGTTGAAAATATCACACAGGACATCAGCAAAGACCAAGGTTTAGGATTAACAGGGCCAAAGTCACACCTGCACTTGGTCCCAAATTTGCAGAGCCAATTAACATGCACAATCAGGTATGTGGCCCTTCGGTTTACTAAAACAATTGAAACAGCTGTACAGGACTCATGTGCACAGAAGGTGTAGGAGGAATGTGTACAGTGTCTGGCCAAAGATAACACCTTGTGTGCAGGAAGGTGATGGCAGAGGTGATGCAGCGGTGAGAATGTACAGAGTGGATGCAAAAAGCAGGGTGCACAGAGTACCTACAGTGGAGGCAGAAGCACACAGGGGCTGTAGAGGGACAAGATCACAAAGGGCACATAGAAGGACTGCAGCAAAGACACCAGACATACTGAAGAGCTGTAGGGGTGGAAGAATTGAAGAATGGCTACAGAGGGGTGGAGGGATGAAGGGGCACCCTTTTCTGGGCTGAATGCTTACCCACAAATCTGGGTCCAGGTCTTTAGCTATCCAGAGGTGGGCAACTATATTTAGAAGCCACAATACTGTAACATGTGGTAGGGGAGGGCCATTGAGAAGCTGCCACCTTCTCAGGAGGAAACAGCCGAAGATGTAAAAAGCCTCCAGGGTATATAAAGACTTCAAAAGGCTGAAGTAAATCAGAATTCCAACAGAAATTCATCAGGAGGAGAGTCAGGTTCAGCAAGTGAGGGAGCAAGGAAACAACCGAATTACTAAATCAGGGCAGTTTTTTTTTTTACATGAAATGTTGATGGCTCCACATTACTCTGTGGGCCTTTACGGTCAAGGACAATAGGCCCACTCATACAAGAAAGGTAGTGTTATTATAGTAACAAGTGTGAGAATGCTGGCCAGTAGGAACTTTGTGGATCACTGTGTATTCTGGACGTTTTCATCACAGTAATGCAAGGAAAGTATGTGACTTTAGGCAGAATTTGATGTAAGCACAGTATGAAAAACACCAGGGGATCCATGCAAGACATACCACCCTGAGCTCTACTCAATGTCTTGTTTTCAAACATTTTTGGATCTGGTTGGTTTCACCAGGTGGCGGCCTACCCAAGCCCCAAAATAGCAGCCATTCAGCATGGTAAGTTGGGCAATATCATTATTTAGCCCCACTCTCCTGGGCCATATGTAAAAACAACACCCAAAACAAATGTTCTCTTGTCTGCCATTTGGATGGGAATGGCTATGTTGAGGCCAGATGGCAGGATGGGCCAGACACACTCCATTGTTTTACAAAACAAATATATTACTGCCGTACAGTGTGCTTTTACCCCAACCTTTGGGGGGAGGCAAATTAGGAGCAATGCCACTTTTTGCCACCTTGAGAGGCCTAAATACTGGTTTGCCCTTTTTGGTTTGGGGGTATGGCCCAATGCCAGAGTGCAATACCCACACCCATTCTTTTGGAGCATATGCAAAATCCCAAAGGGCAGCTTTAAGGCAACCTCGCCATTTCGGACAATTCGCTTATCTACTTTCCTAAGAGGGGCAGAAATACACCATTGGCCTTCTGGGGTGGGGTACAGCTTTATGCCAGAGTAGGTTGCCCCATCTTGTTAGCTTGGTAGCATTTTGAAATCCCTTGTGTCTAGTGGGCTTTCTGCCCCCCATGTGTAATTTGGGGCCAAACCCGTGGTCTGCCTTTGGGGGAAGGGCCGGCAGAAAGACTGGTCTTTACAGCAACAAGCACCCAAAAGCTACTTTCACATTAGGAATCGTGGCTGGCCTATAAAGAATCACTGGGAAGCAATATTAAAGGCTAATGATGTATTTTGAGAAAGCTAGAAAAATGAGTACATCACTTTTTTTAAATAGATATTAAAAATCCAATTCAATGATGATATCGGATTTTCAAAAAATACTAAAGAAAATTAACTTTTTTTAAATTACCCTTTACCTTCATAATCCTCAACCTGCTCTCAAGCAGTAATTCACCTAGAATACAACAGGCTGACCTGAATGGGCTAAGATGATTGTCCTGAACCCCATAGAATAAGCAGAGTGGGGACGGTGAGTACTCCTTTTGAACTACACTGTCAAATCCTGCTTGACAGGTCTGCTGGGTTCACACATACAATTTGGGGCACAGAACAGGAGAGCACAGAATGCCAAGACAATTGTTTCAGATCCACTGCCTGGTTGCTGAAGGACTCTTAGAGCCCAAGTTTAGTAAGATCAAAGATTTTTGCCTTCTTGAAAATGCACAAAGTGGGTAGGGTTGGCTCTGGGACATTTTACCCCATAGATTAGGGCATGCCCAGGAATCAGTCCTGCCAACTATCTGGGTCCGTGTATAAATGTTGCATCTCCAGGCATCCACTGCAGAACAGTGCTGAACTGAGGAAGAACAGAGGAGGGCTGGACCTGCTTTATGTGACCTGAGAAGATAAGCTCCCACTTGTACCCAGGACAAAGAAGTGGACTACAAGGGACATTAGATTGAGTTCCTGTGCAAGCTACAGGAATACAATAAGCTAGAGGGGGCCTTTTCTGCAGCTGCCCATGTGACCAGTGGCAACTGGACCTGGACTGGACCCATCTGTTAGCCACTGCCTGCACCAGGTGAGTTTCCAAGTGCCTCCTGGGAGGTCCTGGGTGGCTTTAAATGAGTACTGCTGTGGTATTTGGGGACTTGAAGTACTAATGGGTCTATTTACTAAATTCTCACATAAGTCAGAGTGCCCGTCAACAATGTTGGGCTGAGTTGCTAGAGAAGGAAAGAGGAGAACACAACCACATCTACAGAGGTATGGCACTCTCCTTGTTTCCCCAGCACTTGCTCAGAACCAGATTACAGAGCTCCACGCACCCACCATTGCACTAAAGTGCAAAGGTCTCTGTGTGCATCTAGCACAGATTTTGTATTCAATGGATACCCTTCTAGCGCAAAATACTATGCTTCGGCTAACTTTAACTCTTTTCCTACTTTTTATATGTGATGTACAGCGCAGCACATATGCAAAGTTGGAAAAGAAAGGAGAAATTAAAGCATTTCACCTTGATAACGCTTATTTCAAAAGAGCATTATTTTTTCATGCAACACCCTATTTACTTTTTTTTAGTAGCTAGGGTTTTCCATCAAAATAATTGGGTGGTTGTATGGGAATGGCCAAGGAACACCCCAGAAAAGCCCCTTTGTGCCAAATAATGCAAAGCCGCACCAGGAGCTGCTTTGAGCTACGTTCAAGTAATTTTCCAGTGCAAAACAACTTTTGCGCTGAAAAGCAAATTTAAAAAAAAAGATTTTGCATCTATTTGTGTCCTATTTTTTTTACATAAACATTGCTCAAAATCTTTCTAGACACACCCCAAAGTCAGAAGGTAACATTTTTAAGCAGGACGAAAGGGGTTGCTGAATCTGACCCACATTCCAAACTGTCAGCCTCAAATTTTGCCTGTGACCATTGACTCTCGTTGGCACCTTGTGATTTTTGGTGCTATTCTTACTTAAACATTTTTAAATTCAAATAATTTTCCATATCATTTTCATATTCATGTCATATTCAGATTTGCTAATCATTTTTGTGTCATTTAATTCCTTAAAATATTCTCTATTTTTCTAAATTGGTTTGGGGTTTCTATTGTATGTTATGGCATTTGTAATGTTTTGGTACTGCATGAATAATTTATACATAGCTTCCAAGTGAAGCCTATCTGCTATGTGTCATAGCTACCAGAGGGTGGAGCTCAGATGTATTCAACCCTAACAAGGATTGTGATTATAGCATGAAGCGGGTAATTACCTCCACTCCAAATACTCCAATTTCTTACAGATGGCTTTACCCAATATGAGTTAGCACTACTGATTCATGGACTGGTATTGGCAAAAATGAATTAGAGGAAAATAATGACATCTATCCCTGCAGGACAGAAGCAAGGATGTGACACATGTCAGGCCCTTCAACTCTTAATACACAAACTCTGGGGTTGCTCCTACAAATATCACCAAGTGTGGCAAAAATGGATGTACTATTTGGACTCTGTGGGATAGCGGTTAAATGTATGTTTTATTGGTTATTCTGGGAGGGCTCATGAAAATGGAACAGAATAGCACATGCTTCACGTCTCCTGTAGTGGAGAAGGCAAAACCAAGAGCATGGGAAAAAGGTGGGCAGTAAATATTTAAATGACAGCTCAAAAAGAAGCATATCCCACTTGGAAGTTCGTTTAAATCTCGGCACCAGTCCCTGCCAAATATATGTACTGACCTCCAGGTAGCTGCCCCGACATTCTCAGGAAAATAGATTTTCCAATATGTTTTTCATCAGCCAACTTTCCACTTTTGGAATGAAACTCAAGTTTTCAAGATAGGGACCGATTTGTTTTTCGATCCCAGGTTACTATAAAATGATATAATCCAGGGGTCTTTGTACTTGAATGTTAGTGCCCCACTAGGGACAGGCAATACCCTGCGAGGAACATTTGTTTAGATTGTTTGTTTTCCACAGATAATATAGGAGAACAGTGCTGGGGGCGAAGGTTTTGCTCAGAAGCCCACATCTGGGGCTATCCAAGGTTGAGGTGTTGAAGTCCAAGGCTGGGTAGTCTTGATTCTACCTGTTACCTCTTTAATTGCCCCTAAATCTCACTATTTTCATTCCTGAGTTTTCCTTTTGACATTGTTTTATTGTATTTTCTCTTCCTCCTCTGCCCCTTTTGTGTTCCTCGTTCTGCATCAAAGTTTGTTGAGTAAAGATAAGTACTGTATGTCAAAAAGAGTGCATTTGGTTCCCACCTGCCACCACTAGCTCAAATTTAAAATTGCTGCAAAACCCTTTTCATATCTAGGGTGTGATATAGCCTTTCTGTTTCAAAGAACAGGTTTGGAAGTACTATGTTGTGGTGAATGAGTTAATTACCTTCTGTAATGCTGTTTCTGCTGAATACTCTATCTAATCACAGATTACTCACCTTGTGATTACCCATAGGTACAAGACTGAATCAGCAATTCCCTTGTGCATCAGTAGATGACATCCTTCAGATCTGCGTTGCGTTTGTCATGGTCCGAAAGTGACTTTGAGTCCCTAAATGGCGACATCTTCATTCACTGACATCAGTACTTTTCTTTCATACCTACTGACGAGGACCCAAAACTCACTCCCTTAAGTTCTTTCAGGTTTGACAGACTCTTTTTCCAAAAATTTCTCCCAGTATGCAAGAAGCATGTCCTCTCCAAAAATGACAGGGTTTAACCTTGTAAGGATTGCCACTGCAGATGTCTATCGTGGACCTGTACTATGTTCATCTTTGGTGACTGGGCCCTCCACACGATTCAATATTGTGCAGAAAATTTATCTGAAGGCCATCCAGGATCACAAGATCAAGTTATAAGTCACTGAACATGACAGAAAGTCAGGAAGGCCTGATCCTGCTTGAAGTCAAGGACTAGTGTGTGACTATAGAGGACATTGTCTCCTCCTAGACCGGGTGTAGAAAAGTACCCTCTTTTTCCCATAGTTACCACCATTTTCTGCCTGATGTCAACGTGCTTGACTGTGTTCACTGGGATCCTGCTAACCAGGACCCCAGTGATTATGCTCTCTCTCCTCTACATTTTGTTGTTGCAGACTGGTAACCCATTATTTCACCCAAAATTGGCATACTGGTATCCCCTTATAAGTCCCTAGTATATGGTACCTAGGTACTTAGGGCATTGGGGTTCCAGGGGATCCCTATTGGCTGCAGTATATCTTTTGCCACCCATAGGAAACCCATGCAAAGGCTTCTACATCCTGCGTGAAAAGGTGCATGCATCCTTTTCCTGCCATTTACACAGCACCATGTCACTTATAAGTCACCCCAATAGCAGGCCCTCCAGTCCCGAGGGCAGGGTGCAGAGTGCCTGTGTGTGAGGGCACCCCTGCACTAGCAGAGGTGCCTCCATGACCTCCAGGGCCATTTTCCTGGACTTCATGAGTGCATAGACGCCATTTTATGCGTGCACTGCACATAGGTCACTACCTATGCCTAGCTTCATAATGGTAACTCCTAACATAGGCATGTTTGGTATCAAACATGTTGGAATCATACCCCACTGCTTTTGTAAGCATTGGTTGTATGATTCTATGCCCTCTGGGGGCTCCTTAGAGGACCCCCAGTATTGCCACTTCCAGCCTTCTTAGGTTTTCTAGGCAGCCCCAGCTGCTTCCACCTCTCAGACAGATTGCTTCCCTCCTGTTGCTTGACCAGCTCAAGCCCAGAAAGGCAGAACAAAGGATTCCTTTGGGAGAGTGGTGTTACATCCTCTCCCTTTGGAAAAAGACGTTACAGGCTTGGGAGGGGTAGCCTCCCCAAGCCACTGGAAATGCTTTGAAGGGCACCTTTGGTGCCCTCCTTGCATAATCTAATCTACATTGGTTCAGGGACCCCCCAGTTCTTGCCCTGGGGCGAAACTGGACAAAGGAAAGGGGAGTGACTACTCCAGAGGGTCCCTGGGTTTTGCCATCTTGGATTCCAAGTTGGTAGGGAACTCTGGGAGCAACTGAGTGGCCAGTGCCAGCAGGTGACATCAGAGCCCTCCCCTGATAGGTGCTTACCTGTTTAGCTGACCAATCCCCCTTTCAGGGCTATTTAGGGTCTCTCTCTTGTGTGGTTCTTCAGATTCGGATTGCAAGACTCCAGCAGGAATTCTCTGCATCCTTTACTTCACTTTCTCACTGAAGAAATTGCATCTGGACCCTCCAGGAACTCTACAAACTAAAACAAAGAAGCAAAGATGACTTCTGCAACATTGTATCTTCAGTTTCTGCCAGCAACTGCAGCTGTTTCCCGGTCGTGCATCCTCAGAGGGCAGCTTGTCTTCAGCCTGCACCAGAAGAACAAAGGAATCTCCCTTGGAGTGAAGGAGTCATTTCCCTGCTTCAGCAGGCACCTCTCTGCATCAACGACGGGGCGTGAGTCCCCTCTCCTGATGAGATGCGTGGACCCTGCATCTCAGGTGGTGGACTGAAGTGGTCCTGACGTCCTACTGTCCAACTTTGGTGGAGGTAAGTGCTTGCCTCCCCATGCAAAACAGTACCCCCGTGTTTTGCAGTTGCCAAGGCTTGATGGCATCCTTCCATGAAGTTCTTCATGCACCGTGCAGATCCGGTCCCCAGGACTCTATCCTGTGACGCACAGGTCCCTGAGTGGTTCTCAGGCGGCGTGGTAGCCTTTGTTGTATTGCTGCATGCACCTCCTTCTGCACCTTCTTTGTCCCCATGCTGTGGGACTCCTGTGCATGCTGCCTAGGCTTCTGAGGGCTCTCTGAGTTGCTGAGAGCCCCCTGTGACTCCCCCTCCTGGGTAGAGTCCACCAGGTACCTCCTGGTCCTGGGCAATGCCATTTTCTGCTAACCGCAAGCTTTGTGTGTGCCAAGGCTTGTTTGCGGAATCCAGTGATACAAACCAGACTGCAATCTTCCATCCAGCATAGGACATCATCTGCACCAACCAGGTACCCGCATCCTTCTTCTTGGGTGCAGTACTGACTGTTGTTCCTCATCAGTGGTTCCTCTTTTGCACCTTCATCCGGGTTAGCAGGGGCTCCTCTTCTCCCTGGACTCTTCTGTGCTTCTTGGACTTGGTCCCCTTCTTCCACAGGTCTTCAGGTCCAGGAATCCACTGTTGGTGTCTTGCAGTCTCTTCTGGTTCTTGCATTATCTTCTTTCTCGTGTTCTTGTGTGTTCTAGGAAAGTTACTGTGATTTACTCCTGCTTTCCTGGGCTCTGGGGTGGGTTCTATTACTTACCTTCGGTGTTTTCTAATACTTCCAGTGTCCCTCTATACACTACACTTGCCTAGGTGGGAAACCGACATTCGCATTCATCTTTCTTAGTATATGGTTTGTGTTCCCTCAAACCAGGCCCGCCTCCTACACTGGGAAGATGGTATCTCCTAAATTAGGGCAGAAAACGGATTTCCTATTGCATGTATGTCATTTACCATACGAGTGTGCCTTTGTGTTGTGTGCAGTGCAGTGTCAACTTTCCCACTTTAACTTTGACTATCCTACACTCTTCTAGGAATAATTCATTGTTGACAAGGTAAGCCTTGCCTTATTATTATTGATTCTATATTGTTACCACTGACAGTGAATAGGCCACTCTGTTAGGGTACCCTTGGCTCTGAGGAAAGCCCAAGACCTGAATAGGCCACTTACAAGGGCAGAAACATGTTAGCATGTGAATGGATCAGGCCATTGTGCTTGTATTCCCTTTCAGTATTGGGTTTAGCTATATCAGAGGATCCCAATAATAAAGGTGATCGATCGCCTGGGGTACCTCTAGCTATTTTTAGCTGTCTGGATCCCTCACTGTCCAGTGGAACTTTGTCTAGAAACTCCGGACCCCTCTTGTTTTTTAGGAACCACCCGTTCATTTACTTCTAACAAGGCGCCTTCAACTTAGGCCAGACCTGAAAAACAAATATGAATTGGAAATACGTGCTTGCCAAGAATAACTATACCGTAATACATATATGTATTATTGGCTGGAGAAGTGAAATCATAACTGTTTAAAAATGTTTCCAAACTAAAGAATACCTTAGAACTGTTGACTGTTATCACTGCTGACAAAGATTCACAGGAGATTCAACAGCAATGTACAGTTTTTTCTTGGTAATCAGTTTTGGCCAAACAATGTTCTGCCCTAGATCTAGTGTACACGAAAACGGCTTCATACATCTCTCAGGAAACCATAGTGTGATTCCTGTTCTACTACTGAGGAGTTTTCGGCCACAAATGCAGAGAAATTTCTTGTAGTAAACCAGATGCAGAACAGGGTGAGTTTTGCTCTCAATGTTTTTGAATGCCCACATGTTTGTGGATATTCACAAACTCCTAACCAACCATGTTCCTACTTGGAAATAATTAGGGATTTACTCTGCAATAGAGCCAGAGTATATGTCTGTCAAGCATTGGAAGGGGTAGAGCAGTGGTTCCCAACCTGTGGTCCAGGGACCCTGGGGGTCCACAAAGCCTCCTCAGGGGGTCTGTGACTACTTAGAAAATTAACTAATGTTAAGAGATTAGGGGGGTTATTCTAACTTTGGAGGAGTGTTAATCCGTCCCAAAAGTGACGGTAAAGTGACGGATATACCACCAGCCGTATTACGAGTTCCATAGGATATAATGGACTCGTAATACGGCTGGTGCTAAATCCGTCACTTTTCCGTCACTTTTGGGACGGATTAACACCTCCTCCAAAGTTAGAATAACCCCCAAGGTCCCCAGCTTTCAATAATGGCTCAGTAGAGGATCCCCAGTTTCCAATAATGATTCAGTGGGGGTCCCCAAGTTCTACTGATAATAAAGTGAGGGTCCACAGAAGTCAAAATGTTAGTAACCTCTGTGGTAGAGGAAGGGATTTTCCAGGAAAAACAACAGTTTTCTCCAAGGATCAAAAGAACACAAAAAAATGTGCAACTGACACCAGTCTGCAATTCCACAGACTGAAAATGTATACTATGGGGCATATTTACCACCCCCTTGTGTCACATGTCATTTTTTTAAAGCTAATGTGGAATTAAGGAGGCAATTTCCCAGCGCCATATTTACAAAGAGGCACAATGTATGCGCCACTTTGTAAACCCTTGTGTCACATTATGCCTGCGCCAGGCATAATGTATGCAAGGGGAGCTTTCCCACACAGGGAAGCCCAAAAAGATGGCACAGTGAAATTAACTAGATTTCACTGTCCCATCTTTGGGGTTATTTTTAACGTCTGATTAGGGCAGGCATTAAAATGACCCACACATAGGCCCTCATTACAACCCTGGCGGTAAATCCCGCTTTTGGCCGTGCTGAAGACCACCAACATACTGTTGCGGCGGCGGAATTCCGCTACAGGTATTACGACCTACATCTCGGAATCCACCACAATACAGACACCCACACAAGTCCGACCACACCAAAGGTCAGTGATAAACTGGCGATACCAAAACCTACACCGTCACACCAACAAGAATACGCCCACACTATCACGACCCACGAATCAACGCGGTGGTCTTTCAACTGTGGTAATCCATTGGCGGTACACACCGCCGCGCTCAAAATACACACACACTTACAAAACACAAACACATTGGACAATTCGAAATACACACACCTGATACACATACACACACCACACCCACAACACTATAAAACACCCACCCACATTACCCACAAACCGTTACAACTATTTTTTTTGGAAGAAGCCCAGAGAGAGAGATTAGCAAACACAACACCAGCATCCACAGGCACACAACACCCTCACCCATACAACATCCACGCTCCTCAAACAACACACACCAACACATCCCCCCACACATCACAACAGACAGCACCTCACACATCACCCACACCACATCATGGCACCTCAAAGACACCCCAGGTTTTCAGGGGAGGAGCTCACGGTCATCGTGGAGGAAATCATCCGGGTAGAGCCGCAGCTTTTCGGATCACAGGTGCAGCACACCTCCAATGCAAGGAAGATGGAGCTATGGCGGAGAATGGTACACAGGGTCAACGCAGTGGGACAGCATCCAAGAACATGGAATGACATCAGGAAGAGGGAAATGTGCGTTCAGTGGTATCCAGATACCAGATTGCTGTACAGAGGACAGGCGGTGGACCTCCACCTCCTCCCTCACAACTAACAACATGGGAGGAGCAAGTCTTGGCAATACTACAAGAGTAGCAGGAGGACTGGACTCTGGTAAGTCATATCTTTATTACCATATCCCCCCGCCCCACCTGCATGACATCACATGCCCCCAACCTTACCCTCACTCCCATCACTCCATCATCTCACATATGTACCACTATCACAACCCATACATCTCAATACCAATGCCCTGCATGCAACACCTATGCATGGACCACCGTCACCAAAGCATGTCCAGTACAGATACCCACACAGACCCCAAACCAACTATCACAAAAGGGCAAACACAATGATGCAAGCACAGGAATAGAGGGTACCTCACCCAATGCACAGGATGGCACACAGATACTAAAACTATGCATTTACACCCCAACAGGACCCATACCCAACGTCACCGGACAGGAGGTGCCAGACATATCCAGTCCCCCCACAGAAGAGGCCCACAGTGATGACAGCAGCTCAGCACGCCTGGATCAAGATGACCAGCCCGGCCCATCAGGGACCTCTGGACAGTCGGTTCCCCTGCCACTGTCACAAGCCACCACAGACCCTCCCCACCTCAGGAAACACCAGCGCAGCACCCACCCAGCGGGCCCATCCCTCTGTCCCCAGGACATGTCAATCAGCAGTGTGTCCACCACTACAGGGAACCCAGGCAAAGCCACCAAGCCAAGAAAATCAGGGACCTGGGGTCAGTGATAGTGGGCACAGGGTTCAGGGGACAAAGGTACTGACTAACAGGGAAGCTTGGAGGACTGCTGTGCGACGGGGGAGGACAGGCCCAGGGAACCGACACACCACGAGGCACTCTCCAACATCATGGGAGCATACCACCATTCCCAGGAGACCATGGGCACGGTACTCACCAAGTTTCAGAAGACCCAGCGGCTGCAGGAGGAACACTATCTGGGGATCAGGGAGGACTTGAAGTCCATTAACAACAACCTGGTCACCATTGCAGGGGTGCTGGCAGACCTTGTCAACACCATGAGGGACACAGTGGCACACAAACGGGCCCATGACACTAGCCTGGACGATGAACAGCCCTCCACCTCCGCCGGCACTAGTGGACAGGAGGCACCACCACAGGAGCAATAGGCCACCAGCACCCCGCCCCATTCAGAAGGAGAACCACCCGCAAATGATCCCTCAGATCCAGAAACAAGACAGAGAACACTGCCAAGACCCCCACCAGGAAATAAGACCTTCCTGAATGTCACCCTTCTGTCCCACTTTGTCACCCTGTCTACCTTAAACTTCCATTGTTCCCCTTCCTATGCCCCAGTGGACAATGCACCTGTGAGACCAAGAGACTGGACTCTGCCATGGACATTCCTCCACCATCACCCCAGCCCATTTCACCCCCCCTCCACTTATGAGCACAGAAAGAAACACCCTTGAATCACCAAACAATCTGGAGTCAGTCTGTGCTTTCACAAATGTGTAATTGCAACATCTCTGAAATATAGCAATGTCAATGTACTTGTTCACATTCCAATGTTACATAGCTGTAGGCCAGGAGTAAACATAGCAGAGGGCACAAATTGGGACCCAGGTCTGTGAAATGGAAAGCCAAAGTGACAAGTCAGGGTCCATACACAGAGGTAAAAAGGCAGACTTATGCTAGGTTCTATAATAGTTTGATATGTGTGAAGCAGTGCCATCCTCTTACCTGTGTCTCACTGGAAGTATTGCATGATGATGTTGTTTTGGTTGTCTACATCTTCTTCTTCTGCCGCCTCTTCTTCACTGTCCATAGGCTCCACAGCTGCCACAAGACCACCATCAGGCCCATCCCCCTGCAGCAAAGGCACATGGCATCGCAAAGCCAGGTTGTGCAATATACAGCAGGCCACAATGATCTGGCACACCTTCTTCGGTGAGTAGTATAGGGATCCATCTGTCAGATGGAGGCACCAGAATCTGTCTTTCAGGAGGCCGAAGGTGCACTCTATTATCCTCCTAGTTTGCCCATGTGCCTCATTGTAGCGTTCCTCTGCTCTTGTCCTGGGATTCCTCACTGGGGTCAGTAGCCATGACAGGTTGGGGTAACCAGAGTCACCTGCAAATATCGAGGGACAACTGTTAGACATCCTCTAAACATTAGTGAATCTCCCATACTGAGACAGCAAATGAAACTGTATGGGGACTTTAGGCTCACCTATTAGCCACACACGGTGCCTCTGGAGTTGCCCCATCACATAAGGGATGCTGCTATTCCTCAAAATGTAAGCGTCATGCACTGAGCCAGGATACTTGGCATTCACATGGGAGATGTACTGGTCTGCCAAATACACCATCTGCACATTCATTGAAAGGTAGTTTTTCTGGTTTTTGTACACCTGTTCATTCCTGCGGGGGGGGGGACAAATGCCACATGTGTACCATCAATGGCACCAATGATGCTGGGGATATGTCCCAGGGCATATAAGTCACCTTTCACTGTGGGCAAATCCTCCACCTAAGGGAACACGATGTAGCTGCGCATGTGTTTCAGCATGGCAGAAAACACTCTGGACAACACGTTAGAGAACATTGGCTGTGACATCCCTGATGCCATGGCTACTGTTGTTTGAAAAGACCCACTGGCCAGGAAATGGAGTACTGACAGGACCTGCACTAGAGCGGGTATTCCTGTGGGATGGCGGATAGCTGACATCAGGTAAGGCTCCAACTGGGCACACAGTTCCTGGATTGTTGCACGATCAAGTCTGTAAGTGATAATGATGTGTCTGTCTTCCATTGTCGACAGGTCCACCAGGGGTCTGTACACCAGAGGATGCCACCATCTCATCACCTTCCCCAGCGGACGTGCCTTATGGAGGATATTGTGAGCAGAGGGTCATACAACACATAGGTTTCACAAGGCTGTTTAGCTCAAACGTAAAACTTTCTCCATGTGCCTTTGTCTGTCTGTATTCATGGCCTAAATAGGTGTGATGCAGTTATTTGGCCTGCCATGTCGCCCCCTGAAATGGCACCTGCCTGACCTGTGAGGTGGGACAAGGGGAAATCAGGTAACTGCGCTGGCTTTGTACACCGTCGCGGTAGGCGGTCGAAGACCGCAGCGCAATTCAGCATTGGTTATCATTGGGCCCTATGGGTTCCAGGAGCCAATGACGATGTATGTCGTCAGTGACGGTACGCACCGCCGCGGACGTGACCAACATTTTCTATCAGTTTCCTCACTTGATACCTGACCTTCAACAGGAAAGGACCTACACTGCAAGTGCTGCTGTGACCTGTGTCTGGAAGCGACAATGGCTACAGTGTCTGGGGAAAGGGCCCCTGCCTTCACTGCGGAAGAGTTGGAGAAACTGGTGGATGGGGTCCTCCCCCAGTACACGCAACTGTACGGTCCTCCAGACAAACAGGTGAGTCAACTGTGTGCATGGTGGATGGCACATGATTGTATGGAGTGTTGTGGATGGAAGAGACGGGGGGCAGGCCAGCATGTGAGGATGGTGTGTGTATGTATGTCTGGGCCATGGTGGGAGGTTTGTGGGCAATGTGTGAGAAGAACTGTACGGGAGAGTTACATCCATTATAACTTCACTTTTCATCTAGGTCAGCGCCCACCAGAAAGAGGGGATTTAGCGTGCCATTGCCAAGGGAGTGCGGACCCTGGGGGTCTACAATAGACGGAGCACCCACTGCCGGAAAAGATGGGAGGACCTGTGCCGCTGGAGCCAGAAAACGGCAGAGGCCCAGCTGGGTATGGGCTCCCAACGCGGAAGGGGTGCCCGTCGCACCATGACCCCCCCTCATGTACCGGATCCTGGCGGTGGCATATCCGGAGTTGGATGGGAGCTTGAGGGCATCACAGCAGCCACAAGGGGGTAAGTACACTCCCATTCAGCTGAGTCTGCGCGCATTACAAGGTGTCTGGGTGGGGGAGTTGGGCTGTGGGTTCCCCTAGGCCAGGGCAGACCTGAAAGGTAGATCCAATGATTTTCAGCCTCATTCCCTGTCCAACCCCAAAGGTGGTATTTGCCCTCTACACATAGTCAGGCTCCTATGGCTTCCAGCTGTGCATAAAATGGTTCTCGACAGAGTCGCCTATGGGCATGTGCTTTTCCCCTGCCCTGTCAGTGCATGGCTTAGTGCATAGGGCTGCTCCCTGTGTGTTGTGTCCGCCAACGGTAGTGGTGTTGCATGCATTGCCCATGTGTCCCCTCTGTCTCCCCCCCCTTTTGTTAGGTCACCCTGTCCTTGCGTGCATTAGCATCATCTGGTGGAGGAGCAGTGGCACCGGAGCAGGAGGGAGCTGCATCCCACATGGCCCTGGAGAGTGCAGTAACAGAGTCAGAAGGCACCAGTGGGACAGAGGGCGAGGGGAGCTCCACGACGGGGACAGGAGCAGACACCAGCAACAGCGACTCCTCCTCTGATGGGAGCTCCCTTGCGGTGGCGGGCACCTCTGTGCCCACCGCATCAACAGGTACAGCTGCCACCTCCCTTACCAGCCCCGCCCTCCCAGCAGACCCTCATCGAGTTTCCCGTGCCCGCTTACCCAGGAGGGTGGGCATATCCTTCGTCCCAGGCACCTCAGCCCCTGGCCCAGTCAGCCCTGCTGCCCTCAGTGAGGAGGCTATTGACCTCCTGAGATCCCTCACTGTTGGGCAATCTACCATTTGGAATGCCATCCAGGGTGTTGAGAGGCATTTGCAGCAAACAAATGCATACGTGGAGGACATTCATTCTGGCCAGGTGGCCCAACAGAGAGCATTTCAGGCTCTGGCCTCAGCACTGATGGCAGCCATTGTCCCTGTGTCCAGCCTCCCCCCTCCAACTTCCTCCACCCAGACCCAATCACCTGTACCTCAGCCTATCCCAAAAACACCATCAGACCAGCATGCACACTCATCAACACACAAGAGTGGACATGGTAAACATAAGCACCACACATCCCACCGGCACTCACACAAGCACCATCCCCATGCAGACACACCAACATCCACTGCCTCAACTGTACTCCCCTCCTCCACGTCCTCCTCCTCCCACCCTGTCTCGTCTCCAGTCACACCTGCATGCACTACACCATCATCCACTACCTCCATCATCAGCACGCCCAGCACCACACACCACTCATGTGCACTCACCACCCCCACTACCATTCACACATCCCCTGTGTCCTCTCCCAGTGTGTCTGTGAGCCCTCCTCCAAACTACACAAACGCAGGCACACACCCACCCAACAGCCATCCACCTCACAACAGCCTCCGGCCCATGCACCTTCACCCAAATTCAGCGTACACCTCCTACAACCACTACCTCTTCCTCCACTCCCAAGCCCCCTCCATCTTCCCGTCCCAGTGTGTCTAAGAAACTTTTCCTGGCTATCATTGACCTCTTCCCTACACCTACTCCCCCGTCCTTCCGCTAGGGCCAGGCTGTCCATGTCCCAGCCCAGCACCTCAGCCACCAAATCCTCCAGCACAGTGGTCTCAGCAAGTCCGGTCTCATTGCGGGCGCCACCCTTCAAGGCTGCAAGTGTGCCACATAGCGAGGCCAAGGACCAGGCCATTCCACCACCTGCCAAGGTGAAGAAGGTATCCACATGTCGGAGGGAGAAGGTGCATCTACCAGCAAGCAAGGGCTCCTCCAAGCCAAAAGGGGACAGTGGCAAGGCACCAGCAGTGACATCAAAGGTGGGGAAGTGACACAAAACGAAGAGCAGGTCAGGACAGGGCATGGTGGCTCCGGATGAGGGACCAGAGTCACCCCTTCTGTCAACCACAACATCAACCTGTACGGCGGTGGACACCGCCACTTGCACTGCCACCAGCACGGCCACCAGCACCACAACCTGCACGTCAGCTGCCTTAGCAACAGTCCCCAGCATCATCCCCAGTGGGCAGCCATCCGAGGCTGCAGGAGACGTCCTGCTGTGTCCCTCAACAGGTGCAGACACATGCACCACGGCCAGCACCTCCGCCACAGACACCGCCGCAAGCACCGTCACCAGCCCCGCGACGTGCTAAGACAGTGTCACCACAGCTGACATGGCAATCATCCCCAGTGGGCAGCCATCCAACGCTGTAGGAGACGTCCTGGACCCTGCCCAGCGTACATGAGGCATGACTCACAGCACTGTTTGTACCTGCAGGTGGCAGTCGCAACAGGGTGGAGTGTGTCTCTGCCTCCATGGAGTATCATGCTACCTTTTCCCTGGCAATCTCGTGGCACACACACCCAGGTGAGGGAATGGGACCTGCCATACTGCATGTGAAGCACTCTGGGCACAATGCCCCCTCCAGAACCAGTGGAGATTCACATCGACTACCTGAATCTTTGGCAGGATGAAGAACTCTGGGCACAATGCCCCCTCCAGAACCAGTGGAGAATCACATCCACTACCTCAGTCCTCTCCAGAACCAGTGGAGAATCACATCCACTACCTCAGTCCTTGGCAGGATGAAGCACTCTGGGCACAATGCCCCCTCCAGAACCAATGGAGATTCACATCCACTACCTCAGTCCTTGTCAGGATGAAGCACTCTGGGCACAATGCCCCCTCCAGAACCAGTGGAGAATCACATCCACTACCTCAGTCCTTGGCAGTATGAAGCACTCTGAGCACAATGCCCCTCCAGAACCAGTTGAGACTGTTATCCACTTGAGAGACTGTGGCTTTGCACTCCCCAGGATAGAGCAGTGGGCAAACCACCCACTGGAGAGACTTGAGAGACTGTGGCTTTGCACTCCCCAGGACCAGTCAGTGGGCATGGAGGCCCCTCGTGGAGCAGTGACGTCGTCCGTTCATCTGGCTGAGGTGCTCCTCCTCCCCCACCCCCTGAGGTGCCTGTTTATTTTTCATCTGATGCCCCTGCAGTGTTCTCTCCGTTTCGAGTCAGGTATCTTGTGTGGGCTTCGCCCATGCATTTTGGGACACTGATCCACGGACAATGATTTAATTAATATCCAGACTTGTGTAGTTGGTGTACATATTTGTATATACTGATTTTTGAATTTGGCCTATCTGATATTTAATCGATTACACTCGTTACAATCATTTCCTTTTGTCCTTGCGTTCTTTCAGGGGGTGATAGGGTGTATATGTAATATTGCTGTATGTATTTGTGTGTATGGGGTTGTGGGTGAGGGTGGAGGGTGGGTGTGTTGCGTGTTGTGTGTGTGGGTGTCACTCTCTTTTCCCTCCCCCGTCCCCTGTGTGCTAGGTGCAGTACTCACTGTGGTCGTCGCCGGCGTCTTTCCTTCTCCTGATACAAGAGGAGGTAGACCAGCATGGGCAGGACTTGAAGTTCGGCTTCCATGGCGTCCTGGTTGTTCGTAGAGTGTCGAAAGGTGAGTGGTTTCCTGTTTCTGCCATGCTTTTGATGTTGTTGGTACTGCCTCAGAAAAGGTGGCGGATAGGCGTGTGGTAATACAGTGGGTGGAACCTTGTATTCCGCCTGTCTGTTGGGGATTACCACTGCGGTGTTTGTTTCTACCGCCATAGCAGTCGGAGTGTTAAAGTGGCTGTCTATGTTGGCGGTTTCTGCCATGGTCGTGATAAAAAATTTTTTCTCCCGGCCTGTTGGCGGTATTACCGCTGCTTTAACACCCACTGCTAGGGTTGTAATGAGGGCCTATGGGCCTCCCTATGCTTTGCTAGGGTCGAAACTTTGGGCGTTAGTGCAGTAAAGCGCTATAATAGCACCAAAGTTTTTGAAGCTATTGTGGTATTGTGTGCCATGGTGTACCGTATTGTAAATATGGCGCACCCATGATATCGTTGGGGGGGGTGAAGAAAAGTGGTGCATCAATGCTGATGCGCCACTTTCTTGTAAATATGTCCCTATATGAGTTGTTCCCAAACTATTTGCTGTTGAATGCATTATTTATTCAGCAATGAAGGTTCGCAGATTATTTCAAGAAACTGCAGTTCTTATAACAGCCACTAGATACCAGTGTGAACACACACCTCCAGTCTTGGGAATAGCTGACCAATAGGAAACCTGAAGTATTTTTAATATACAACGGTAAAGTCGCAACATAGTCTGTGAGGGAGAGATACATAATGCCCCATGGAGCTCACAGTTGGCCTTCCTGGTGTACTTTTAAGAAATGGAAGGGTTTTTAGAAGGAAGTATATTGTAGATGTTGCATGAACAGTTTTCAAATAATTATATTCCTCTATTCTCAGTAATTTTCAACTTTTTTTGATCAATAGCACATGATGACATTCCATTTCAATTTCTTTAAGAGGAATGGTTTTCAAGATTTCATAAAGGTGGCGGTTCCTTGGTTGTCTCAGTGCCTCCACCAAATACTGTAGTTGCATTATTGTGATTACTGAAGGACAGCTTTAGTTCTGCTTATCCCTGTTTTCCTATTTGTAGGCCATCTCATCCAGACAAAACCCTCAGTTTTTGAGAAGAATGGTAACCCTGTCCTGCACACTCAAGGTGACTCAGTTATGTTTTCACTGTTGCACTTTCTACCCTTTGCCGGACACTGCTGATATTTTACATCAGGGCTCTCTTTTGAAGGAGTGAAACATGATGGTGTTAACATGTTTTTCTACATTTAGGCCCTGCCAAAAGACCGTTGCTGCGGCTACCAGGCGTCCGCCATATTATGAACACAGCCCTATTTCCACCACAAGAATGGCCAGGAGGCTGCCACCAGCCGTATTATGACCAATAATACGGCCTGGCGGTGTTCAGCAGAATTCCCTGTCACTGATAAGGCCTACCGCCATGGTTTTCGTGGCGTTACGAACGCCACGGAAACCATGGCGGTAGGCGGGGTCATAATCCAGCAGACGGCAAAATGGCATTGGCCACAAGGCAGTGGGGATGCAAGCACAGACTGACCACTTTACTGCATCATACTACATTTAACACCCAAAAGTTCCCTTTCTCCAGCTTTTAAAGTTTTGAGGCTGAGGTTCCTCTTTGGGGAGAAACACATTCCACATAGATTCCTGTTGTAATCAGGAAAAAGGTATAAATGTACAGAAACAAACCTTACCTGTTCTTGGAGGGTGTTACTTGCAACAACCATCTTTCCATGTACATCAAGCTATTTGCAAAAATAAAACCACAGGGAAATTAGACAAAATAGTACACCTGCAGCTCAATTTTCCAAGAGAAGAACATGATATTGACAAGGAAGCATTACTGTATGTCAGTTTCCAAAATCCAGTTTTCATTTTGAGTGATTGTTACAAGAAACTTGGCAGGATTTTCAAAACGTTTTGGCCTTGACAGAAAAGCATTAAATTAATGCATAATGTTTCAGGACAGTGGCAACAAAACAAGAAATAGCACCTACCTGCAAGGTCCTAGGACAGTTTTTTTGCTCTAACCCCATTAAAATCCCAAATGATTGCCAAATCCCACATATACACTGACGATAGGTCATCCCCTGCCACCTAACATACGTGAGGAATCACTCTCTGTAGCATAGATAACTACTACAGCAATTCTTTACTCAGAAGTCTTGCTTATTAAGCATATTTGTAAATGCTTGACAACCAAGACATTTGAGTAAGGAATTGCTATAGTAGTTATCTGTACTCAGGGTATGATTCCTACATAATAAGTGTGGTTCCTGTGAGCTACAGTTTCTAATTTATCCTGTGAGTTCTGTTTGCATTACTTTCCCAAGTGCTGGCTCGAGCTAAGCATTTTAATGTCCATCAGGGAGATCTTCCCTCAGTTCAAGAACACTGAATAAGCCTGGCAACGGCATGATCACAAACCTTTAGAAAAGAACAGCCTTCTGTATTTTATGCATTTATTATATAAATATATATGTATAGTTCCAACAAAGGCCTGTATTAAATTATGAATGAGAATTATGGAACCCTCCATCACTAATTAAGATTTGCTCTGAAAAGGACCCTGGCCTATTGGCCACTGGGCAGGAGTGCTGTAAATATATAATAAGCAACAGCCATAGAATACTTCCTTAAGATCAGAGAACCCTACAACCATTAAATATGGCAAACCCTCTGGCTGATACTGGCAGCCTGCCAAACCACTGAAAGAGTATAGGTGCTGGACCCCTTAGCCAGTAATTTGTTCAGCATCATTGACTACCCACCAAGGAAAAGAGACTACTGGAAGACTTGGGGTAAAATATTTGTTAGAGCTTTTCATCCCTCCAGCAGAATTCTGGAAAAGCATGACAAACCACTTAAATATGAACAGAAGAAAGGCCTACCAGTCTATTGAGGAGCTGGGCACTGCCCACCAGGTGGAAAGACCTGATCCCCAGAAAGATTGTCATCCATTCCAGCTGACTGAAAAGCCCTTCATGTGAAAAGCTTGACAGGAGTACCCTGCCCAGGAAGCTGTGATTTGGCCCCATTCCAAATGTTGTGGGAGGTAGCAAGACAGACATCCAGGTCGAGAAGCTACACAAGGATTGGGAAGGGTTGAGAGTGTATGCGTCCTACCCTTGATGTACCTGGTGGGTTCCTCCATTCACCTTACCTCACCCCGAGAGAGACCAAGAACCAGTCAGTCATCACCCTCCAGACATGTGGCAGTGGACGACCTCCCAAATGTAGAATGGATGGAATTATATGAATGATTGTTCTAGCCTAGATCCATGGCCAAAGTCTACTTTTACCACTTTGGTCTGCCAAGATGCCCTTAGTCCACATTGGTACCTTACTACTGGAAAACACTTCTGGCTACCTCTTGATTTCAAGAAACACACACTTAAACTTGAAAGCACCCTTTTGTACATGCATGTAAGAATGTGCAACATAGTACTCCTGTAATACCAATGTCGTGTACCCCCTCCCTGCACCTATAGTGGCCACAGGGGCCCTATCCTCTGCAGTAAAGATATTTGTGAAGGGGAGGGGGCATGTGCCCGCCACCATCCCCAAGCCACTTGGGCTTCCAGGACCTCATCCCTTGGGGCCTTTTTTTACTAAGGAGATGGGGCTCCATGGGCTATTCCTCAACTTAATTGTGGCCAGGCGGACCTAATTTTTGGGGCCAAAACGTATATTTTTAGGGAAGGGGAGCACACAGCCCCTCACTCCTCTCCTTAATAGCCCTGAGGACCCTATCCCCATACTTAACTTGAAGGGGAGGGAGAGGCGCACAAGCTTGTAGTGGCCCCGGGGACCCTATCCCCTGGGGCCTGTGGTCCTTCTCGGTTGGTGCCCACCCAGGGCAGCCACTTACCAATAAGTTGGGGGATTGCCCCAGGGCCACCCGGTCCCAGCCGGCTACCTGCATGCACCCATTCTCGGTGCTGCGGAGCCGGCATTGCCTCCACCAGGTGGGAGCAGCTGTTTTTGTTTGCTTCTGCTGGACAGGAGCAATGTGTGTTTTCCTGCCCTCAAGAGTGCGGGCAGGGAAACAAAAGTCTACTCCTACCTGGTGGGAGCATTTTCAAAGCTCCCTGCAAGTGAGAGCACACACGCCTTCTCTGTATGTGTTTTTGTGAGCAGGGAAGGCATGTCTGCTCCCAGCCAGTGCAAGCTTTAAAAATGCTCCTGCGGGGTGAGAACAGACATATATTTCACTGCCTTTGCTGTTGCAGACAGAGAAAATACTGTGTCACACTGGTAGGCTTCCTGGGACACAGTAAATGATTGGTCCCTGAAGACTGGGGTCCCTGGGGCCTGTACAGGCTCAGGGAAGGGACCATTATGCCCCTTTCCCTTTATAGCCTTTAAAGCTAAGTTTGTCATTGGGGATGGGATCCCTGGGGCCTATCAAATCTCGGGGAGGGGGAAATGCAGCCCACCTTCCCTTTTGTATTGAATTTGGCCCCGGGTGATGGGATCCCTGGGGACTATTAAGCCTTGCAAAAGGGACTGCTGCCTGTTTCCATTTGTAATGGAATTCTGCCCCAGGAGTTGGGGTACGTGGGACCTTTCAAGGCATGGGAAATGGGCAGTACGCTCCATTCCTGTTGATTTTACATGCTGGAACTGGTGGGAAGTGGTCCCACGGACCCCAGAGGCAGCAATGTTTCACACCACCTTCTGGTCTCTGGCCCATCCTGGTGGGGGCGGAGTTAAAAGTTGTGTGGGAGCCTGCGCTTTAAAAAAAAAGTGCATCAGATTTGCAGATCCTCTTAAAATTTGAAAACAATTTTTGTAAATGTAATGTAATGTAAACGTAAATTAGCACTTGTATAGCGCACTACTCACCCGTTAGGGTCTCAAGGCGCTGTACTCATACCGCTATGGAACCCCTCCTGGCTTTTCCCTGTGAGGCGCCCACTCCTGAGCACCCCCAGGGTGAAGCCAGGCATCCAAGCGCTGTTGGGGCCATTGTGGAGATTAAGCAAGCTATTGCCCAGAGTTGCAGAGTGGGACCCATGAATTAGATTAGGCACCGAGGCAAGAATTATCTTGTCAAGGGGAATTGAGCCCAAGACCTGCCGAAGCGGGACTTGAACCCTGGTCTTGAGCCAGATTTCTGCTTCAGCGTCTGCCGCTCTAACCATTGAGCCACACTTCCCCAAGCGGTGTCCCTCTGGGACCCTACCAGCAAGTCTAGGGGGTCAAGTTATCTCTATCCTGCATACTTATGTTTTCTTAGCCTGGTTTTAGGACTCTGGGCGTACTACCGAGTCCTACGGTGGCTGCAGCCACATCATTGTTGATGTGGCTGCAGCCAGTGTACTCTTAGCATGAGATTAGTCGCCCCATGGATTCTCCATTGCGTGAAATATACAAGGTTTTGAAGCCTTAATTGCTCAAAAACTATTAAACTAAACTGCACTGAAAAAGAACCCTTTCTGGACCAAGATCTAGCTTTCTGCCAAGTTTGATGTAAATCCATTGAGGCGTTATGGCTGAAGCTGTGTCTAAAGCTCCTATGGATAAATAAATAAATGGGGAAAACAAGTTTCTAGACCCCCCTCTCACTTTTTCTCATCCTCTCCTTTACAGAGCACCATGAAACTTCCGGGGAAGAACATTATTTTGTTTGGAAAGTTTAGTGAAGATTCAATATATTAATATTTATATAAAACCACATGAATTCACCAGTTATAGTTAGCTCTGCTAACCATAACCTGCGCCCCTACCATGCATTGGTTATGACCTCACATATCACATCACTCATGACATGTTCTATGATATTATTTATGACCGCATTGATAACATCGCAAATCACATCATACACATTGAACTATAAACGGGTATAACATTAGAGCTCTGAAAATAAGTACAAAATAACTCAGAAGAGCATGACCCATTGTTAAGGCCATCACATATGTAACTCCCTCAGGTATAGAAAGTATAGGTTATTGGCCACATTCACTCTATACCATACACTTCACAAATAGTGCAGTTCATGTTAAAAATAAACCACAGAAATATGGAAAATCCTCATTGTATACAGTTTTCTATCAGTTTACAATTGTTCAGAGAAACCCAAGTTAGTAAAAATACTGAACATCTGTTCCAAAAGGAATGCATTTATCAGTATTGTACCCATGAGAGTCACCAAGCCTACATTGGCAAATAAAGTTGATATGATTAGAAAAGGTGGTACTGTCAACAGTATTAACTCTATGGAGAAAATGTATTCTGCAGGGTGGTTGCCCTGTAGCAAACAACCCTGCAGACACCCAACCCCATGCTCTGCACAGCATTTGGGGGAGTTGGCCATAGGCCCTGTGATCAACCACACCCGCAGGTAGCCAACCACACCGAGCCAATAGTGGGCCCAGTAACTCCATCCCAGGGGCCCCATGACATTTAGATCTAGCTTCTGCCAAACACTTTTTCCCCCTTAATTTTTCCACAGGAACTTTAGACATAGCTATAGCCCTAACTGCTGAGTGGACTTACACCACATTTGGCAGAAAGACAGATCATGGTCCAGAAAGAGTGCTTTTTGTGATTCGGTGCAAATCCGTTCAGTAGTTTATGAACGCCAAATGCTCAAAACCTTTGTATATCATGCAGCAGAGGATCCACAGGGCCGACAGATCTCATGGAGAGATCTGATTGGCTGCCACCACATCAACAAAGTTGTGTTGGCAGCCATCTTAGGGCTCAGGACTCAGTCCAGAGTCCTAGAAAAAAGGTTTAAAAAAACATAAGGGAGCAGAATAGGTATAACACAGACCTCCTAGGCCTGGTGGAGGATCTCAAAGGGACCCTGACTGGAGCCAAAAACATTTTTAAACATTTTCCATAAATTTGCTGAGGATATGCAAATCTGCTGCAATTTTTTTTAGAAAGTGCAGACTCCCACTATGTGCTTAAGTCCCCCATGGGTGGTGGGGCAGGGCCTGGGGGGGAACGGGGTGCAAAAACCTCTTTTGGGTTTGTAGCTTGTTGCCCCCTCCCTGAACATTGAGGCGGCTGTGGGGACTCTATTCCAGTGGTCTTTTTGTAAATCAAGGGGAGTGGGCTCTGCCCCCCCTCCATGAGCCTTATTAAGCCTCGAGGACTCCATTCCTTGGGCTGAATGTCAATTATTAGGGGAGATAGCGTGGGCCCTCCTCCTAGCCTTAATAGGCCCTGGGAACCCCATCCCCTGTGGCTGACAGTCAATCATTTGGGGGTTGAATGTCAATTATTTAGGGGGACAGCACAGGCCTACTTCCTAGGAACAGTGTATTTCATTATTAGTAACAGTTATCGGAGGGTATACACTGGACCTTTAATTCCTCCTAATCCCTATTGATTTTTTGATCTACTTCCTAGCACCTTAATAGGCCCTCAGGACCCTATCCCGGGGGGCTGATTGTCAATTATTTGGGGAGCTTGTTAAGATCCCAGGGACCCTATTCCCTAGGTCGGCTTACATATTCTGGTTTCCAGGGAGCCCAGCCTCTGTATACATCAGTTTCCCTTTCCGAAACAGAGGTCTGTGTCCACCCGGTGGGAAATTTAAAAGTACTCCCACCGGGTGGGAGCAGACTTCCGTTTCCCTGCTTACGCTCTTGCAGGCAGGAAAACTCACTTTGCTTCCACTCGGACGGAGCAAGCAGACACAGCTGCGCCGTACAGGTGAGAGCAATACTTGCTCCCACAGAATGCAGGGACCCAGCTGTGGCACTAGGAGCCCAGAGGCTCCCCTCTTGGCCCCCAGCTAGTAATTTGTGGGTACCCCAGTGACCCAGAGGGATGGGGTCACCAGGGCCCAAGGAGGCTTGTGTTGGAGGCCCACACAACCTCCTCTCCTTTCTTTATAAGACAGGTCCCAGGGGATGGGGTCCCCAGGGCCCATGGAGGCTCAGGGAGGGAGGGTTGTGCGCCTCCCTCCCCTTTATCTATAAAATAGAAGGATGAGTTCCCAGAGCCCAAAGTGGCATAGGGAAGGGGGTCGCACAAGCCCTCCCCCTAAATAAAAAGAAAGGCCCCAGAGGATGGGATCCCTGGGGATAGAGATGCTTAGGGCACCCCATCCCCAATTTATTTTTATAAAGAAGGGTGTCCCGGTAGGGCATGGGGCCACCAAAAAGAATAATAAATGAGTGGCCACACACATGCCCACCCACACACACAAATATATGATCCAGTGGCCTGATGTTGACAGATGAAGCATGATTATGCACACTGTTTTCAGTGTTGCGCTATAATGGATTGTGGGGGGAACCATTTGCCGAAAGGGAACCATTTTTTTGATGAATTTACTGAATTGATCTTTGAAGATTAGATGTTAAGTAAACAGTCTTCTTTCCTTGCTTTGTACACATTATTTGACTTTTTATTTTGAGCATTACTATTGGTAATTTAAGATAGCACATTAATCCTCCCAATTGGAGTATTAATTTGTGTTCCATAACTTAGACAGAATAGGACAATGCCATAGTAGATATGATGTTGACTGTTCATTTCCTCTGCTAGATTACCTAGTAGTCGTCCTTCTGATACATGAATTTGTCACTTGGCTTTTGATTTGTGTAATCTTGACTCTTCCCCGTTTCAGCAGATGTTAGATTTCTATATTGATTACGTTATTTTAGAGTACTCAAGATGATTTATTGCACTTTGAGAGAAAATACATTTTTAGGAAAATGGATTCGTGCAAGAAGCCATGGTTATATATGAATTTGTATAATTGATTAATTTGTTTTTCCCATTTTGAGAATACATATACTAATACCATTTTGATTACCTGAGATACTGGTTGTTGCGATGGTCTGTGAGACATCAGTTTCTCTAGGACCTTGGCCAGGTATGGAAGGCGGGAGATGGGTCAGTAGTTGGAGACCATGGCTGGGTTGCTGGATGGTTCCTTGAGCAGGGGTGTGGCAATGACGTATTTACGAGTGGCCAAGAATGTGGCTGAGTCAAAGGAAGCATTGAGGATGGGTGTTAATGCTTTAATGATCAGTAGGAGTCCTTTGGTGAAGGAGTGGTGGGGGCAAGGGTCAGATGGCTTATTGACTGTGATGTTGCTGATTGAAGAGGAAATTGGGCCCAATAAATGGTCAGCAGAGTAGGTGGGTTTGGTAATGTGCTGGTGAGGCCAAAGTTTCTGAGGTTCTGTAGATGGGCCACAGATTTGCCATAGAGTGCAGTCTTATAGGTGAAAATTAAGGTCTCCGACTAGGATGAAGGTACTGAAGGTGAGGGATGCAAAAAAGTCTGCGATATTACTGGTGAAATTGGTGAGGGGTGCTTGTGGTCTCTCTGTGATGGTTCTACTCAAGGAGAAGGCTGTGATGCATATGTTGGAAGGGAGGTGTTCCATGTAGCTGGTTGGGGTGTCCGTGTAGGTGGTGCAGAAGATGGTGTCTTTGAATATGATGGTAAGTCCACATTCAGGCTTAAACTGAAGGTCTTGCTAGGCAATCTTGTAGCCAGCAAGGATGGCTTGTAGTGATGTCCAGTGCATAGGATGGGTTTAGCCATGTTTCCATGAGGGAATGCAGATCTGGAAGGTGGTTATGAGGTAGATCCCACATCTCCATGTATGCTGAGTGATCGAGCAGGTGTTGAGGGTCATGCATGCGAATGTGGCATGTTGGGTCAGTGGTGTACGAGAACATGAATAGGTGGCTTTTTTTTGTTTGAGTAGTGTGTTGGGTGCTATTGTGTTGGAGTAGTGGGTGTAGGGTGTGGGACAGCAAATGAAAACTTGCATAAGGCAGATGTGAATGCTTCCTATATGTTGTGTGGTGCAGTTTGGAAATAGTGCAGTGAACAGCAGCTAAGGTTGAGAGCATGGAGGAATGTAGCTGGGTAGCTCCAGGCATGGACAGGAGTAGATGGGCTTGCCTTTGATGTGCCTTCAGCATACCAGTGGCATGCCTGCTGCATGTGTCTGCTGCGTATCCCTGATACCCCCACCTTTAAGTAGGTCCTGGGAAGGGAAAGAATGGGGAGTGGTGGGCAATCTGCGAATGGAAAATAGGAAATAATGTCCTCTGCTTGGCTTTTTTTGAAGATCGTTTTGCCATTAAAGTAGTGATGTTACTTCCTGTGTTGATTTGAAAAGTAGCAATCTCACTTCCTGTGCAGATGGATGATGGGAAATGAAGTCCTTTTGCTTTTTTTCTTCTGTTAAAGACGGTAAGGAGGAACATGGACATCAGCTACGAAACAGCTAGTTTATCATGTTTATTTATCACGGAATGGGTTATGTTATTGTTTAAATAGCTTTTTAGTTATAGGTAAGTGAAAATGTAATGTACTTTATTTCTATGCGATGTGTAATTTTGAATGTTTTTAATGGAATGCAATTTTTTTTAGGCAGGGTTTGAATAGTTTTTATGGTACTTTATTTTAATTTATCAGTCTTGTATATTATTTTATTTACTTTTGTGTTATGAACTGCTACAATTTTTATAATATTTATTAAGAAATAATTGTAGTTTGTGGTAGCTGGTTTTTGTTGGGTGTTATGGTTAGTGAGAGTTATGACTTGTTTAGCGTATTGTTTGAAATATAATTTCAAGATAGTAAAGGGCATTTTAAGGAAAACAGGGTGTCATTAAAAAAATGTTTACTTTATTAAAAAGCAATCACAGATATGATGGTCGGCTGACCTCATCAGACCACTATCCCTGTAATGACTTTCAAACTGAGTAAGTCACAATTTGTAAGTAACCTCATTAATATGCATGAGATAGGGTGAATTATGATAAACTAGCACATAGGTCCATTGTAAAAAAATTTTACTGGTCGCAAAGGTACTGGTCACAGTTTGGACCCGTTTCTTGCATCCAAATCTTAGTACATCTGGCCCATAATACTTCTTCTAACTGGCATTTTATGAGGCACACTGCTCACAATTATCCACAACATGGTGGTCAGACAAGCAAACTTAACAAATCTAACAGCCATTCTCTTTGTTTATCTTCACGTCATACTTCGAATAATTCTAACCTTTCACAATTTCACAGCGCACCATACTATGAAAGGTTAAAAGTTAGTGCAGACACAAGAGAAGCACTATGAAAACGAGGCCCTAAATTAAGGGCCACAGTGTCCTGACCTCACCTCTTGCTAACTGGAAAAAATTGCCTAAATGTGGTGGAAATTCAGTTAATACCCTTGATTTTTTTTATTTTATACCTGATTAAGGAACAGAACAGCAAATAGCCTTTTTTCTTGTTTTTGTCCAACACATCATTTGCATTGGAAAAAGCATTAAAAAGCACTATTCAAAACTGAATAATAATTCATACTGTTGAACATGGACTGTTCTGCAGGGTAATACCCAGACTTTATGTCTTTCTCATCCTATAGTTTGTCAAATTCATTTTGTTGGCCTTAGCACTCTGTGCATTTTACCACTGCTAACCAGTGTTAAAGTGCTTATGCTCTCTTCTTTCAACATGGCAGAATTGGCTTATCCCATCTTGGCATATTTAATTTACTTTTAACTCCCCAGTAGAAGGGTACTACATGTACTCAGGGCCTGTGAATTAATTACGACTAGTAGGCCTGCAGCACTGATTGTGCCACCTACCTAATGGGCCCTTTAAACATGTCTCAGGCCTGCTATTGCTGCCTGTGTGTGCAGTTTTAAACTGCCATTTCAACCTGGTCAAATAAACCTTTTGCTACACCCAAACCTTCCTTTTTAATACAGACAAGTCACCCCTAGCATAGTCCCTGGACAACCCAGAGGGCAGGGTGCAGTTTATTTAAAAGGTTGGACAAGTTGGACATTTACTTTTAAGTTTTACAAGTGCCGGTATTGAAAGACATTTGTTTTTCACTCCTGTAAGGCCTACCTCTGCCATAGGATAGTATTGGACTTAACTTATTACGTTTAATAAGCCGTAGCTTCGAAATGGGAACAGGTAAGCTGTTCATGTTTGGTATCTTTGGAATTGTGATGACTTATCCTCTCTTATGGTAAAGTTGGATTTTAAATTCAAATTTTGAAAATGCCATTTTTACAAAGTTGGCATTTTCCTGCCTTAGCCATTTAGTGCATGCAGCCTGTCTCTGGGTCACATGACTGGTGCAGCTGACAGTTGGGCTTTGTGCATTCCTCCTCGACAGCCAAGCACAATAAGAAGCTTAGGTGTCCCTGGATGGGCCATCACTGGCAAGATAGGAGTGTGGTGTTCAGCACAGACCTACCCATACCTACACAGGTTGTGTCCTGCCTCCACACAAAGGACTGCATACCCCCGGTAGTTAGTTTGGAGCCAAGGAAGGGGAGGCAAGAAGCTTGTGCACTTCAAAGAGAAACCGCTAGAAGCTTCTCCCACTTCAAAGGTGGCACCAGGGTTAAATACTGGACATCAGACACCTATTCTTTAGTACACTTCTGGACCTGTGGAGAGTCTGCCAAGAGGAAGAACTGCAGTGCTGTTGAAAGAACAGCTTTTGTGCTGGACTACTGCTCTCCTGGACTACTGCCTTGCTATACTGCTGTCTTGCTGGATTGCTGCCATGTTGCCCTGCTGCCTGAGTGAGAGGCATTTGGACCCGCACTTGAACCCTAGACTCTCAGAGTGATACCAAGAGCTAGTATTCTGGCCTCACGTCCAGAGCCACAGACATATAACAGGCTTTCAACCACCAGAACCAGCACCAAGATCCAACTGGAGCAACTGGTGTCTCTCAGGTCCTGGACTCATAGTATGGCCTCAGTAGAGCTGAATTGACGTTTTTGGGCTATTCATGTGCGTAAATAAGCCTGGTGGTGCCAAAACCTTGTGCACTGCCTGCCAATGGGAAGGTCTGTCAATTGGACTCTTCATGCTGCAGCATTGACCGCTCAAAGGAGTGCCATCACAAAGCTTTGGCCCAACTGTAACAGGATCTTCATGTTACAGAAAAAAACATCCTTGATGCCCAGCCTGCTCTTCATGCTGCACTCACGACCATCTGTGATGATTCCCTGCTCCTTCTGACCAGAACACTATGCGGTAGACTGAGAAGGTAACTTTCAGTGGGACTAAACTGGTCCCTTTATCCGTCCTGCACTCCATTGTGGTCGTGCAGAACTTATGACTTTCTCCTAGTCTCACTTGATCAGATAGCTGCAAGTGGTGCTTTGGGCTTTTTGGTACTATTTTTTACTTAAATCTTTAAAATTCCATACAAACATCTAAACAGTCCCACTGTTTGGATGTTTGCTGTTTTGGTCTTGATTTATATATTACATTTTGCTCTATTTTTTTAATTAGTGTGGGACTTTTCCTGTGTGGTGTTCTAACTTTATTACTTTTTGAAGTCTATTTGAAGTCTTAAGCAAATACTTTAATCATTGCCTTTAATTTAAGCGTGACTGCTCTGTGCCAAGTTACCAGAGGGTGAGCAAAGGTCCATTCAAGATTTGCATGTGACTTCAACCCTTCAAACGGTAACCCAATTTCTTACCCATACCCTTAATGGAAACCTTTCTGCTGGTTGGCTAAAAGGAACCATAATCATAGGTTGTAAGAACAGTTAATGCACTTGTATGTGTACATTGTCATACAAACAATTCTGAAACATGCAAACAGTTTACCTGCCATTCTTTATACACTTAAAACTTTCCTATCACCCCGCATTCTACTGATCACTCCTCAGCCCATGCCTATCTCTCACAGGACTGATGAAAGTTGAAAGTAGTGCTTTCCTCCCTTTCCCAAACATTCTGCAGATATGCAAGTGCAAAGAAATGTAATGGAAAATATAATACACTTACATATATTTGTATCATGGTTAACAATGGGTCTTCTCCTTCAATACTCTCTGTTGGAGGTGTGTCTTCTGACTTTGAATCCACAGATAAGTCAGCTCTATAAGATGCAGAAGGTATAGAAAGTGAATCTTTTATGTAATTAAGGCGAACATTGTGCCACAATGTGTGCAATTCTCATGGCCCCCAGAACAGCCCTTTCTCTTTGATAAGATAGCTGTTGCGTTACACTTTCTGTACCCACAAGGATGTTGCATGTAGACAGTGACAATTCCATGTCAATTCTTACCTATTAAGGCAGTGTTAACCAAACGTTTTTTTAAAACCATGATCCACTTTTTAGAAAAACAACCTTTTGCGACCAACCTACCTCTAAAAGCCATGAGCCCATTTTGTATTGAAATGGCCACTAAATTTGCACAGACATACAGTTTTACTGGTAAAACTATACTGAACACAAACGATAATGTTTTGAAATCAAGTTTCAGTGAATAGTTATCATTTGTGCATCACCAAATAAAGTGTACTGATTCATCTTGATCATATGAAAACAGTTGCTTCCATCACACTTTAGAATTAAAAAAATGTGCTTCATGTTTGCATTCCTAACTGCTAAATGTGTACATTTCATTCAATGGTATTTACATTTTGTTCTGTGAGAAGTTACATCCAACAGCTTTTCCGTTCACACTCTCTGTATCCCAGAAGATGTCACATAATTCACTTTACTTTTCTTTCTCTGAGTGCAAAGAGAGAGGAGCTTGTAGACACCAATCCTCGTGTTAAAATCATAAGCTGCTATTTGTCAGAAGACATAGCGTGACATTGGACCTCTGTCTTTGAAGCACAGCAAATATAACAATTGGAATCGGCCAAAATTGCCTTGGAAATGACCCATGTTTTAGGGAAACACTGTATTAAGCATCCCTCTTTCTCAAGGCCCGTTTTTAGTTCCTGGGCCATACGTGTAGGTACCTTTATAACTAGATATTTCCCCGAAACCTGTACAAGTGACACACTACTCTATCCAGCACACTTGCCAACACTGTTACTCACAGAACCTAGGACTTGAAAGGTTTTCAATAGATTTGGTGCATAGGTCAAACATTGGCAAATCTAGATTAGTGCCATGGTTTTAGATTACAGAAATAGAAATCTAAAGTCAATCCATAAACATCTCTGTTATGTGCAATAGATCACATATGTCTATTCTCTGCTAATGTTGTGAATACTGAAAAAAAGTTATTACCTGTTGCAAGAACTTTAGGCATTCCAACTTCATTACAGAAGGATTACAACTTGGGCTGACAAGAGTGGCAAAACAATTGGGAAGAGGCATCCTGCAAAATAACCAGTCATCGCCGTGGTCGGTAGGAAAAAGGGTGCTGCATACTGTTTATTGATCCCCTAGCTGTGTCCTCTGTAGAGTGTCATTCAAAAATAATTTCTCCTCACTTGGTGTCCACTCACGGGCAGAGGTTAAAAGTGTTCCCCAGCGTGAGGGATTTCTAGAACTATTATCCTCAATAGACAGATCTCAAAGGCTGGTTTAAAAAACAAACATTTTGGAGCATTCTACCACTGTGTATGTGGTGCTGGTTCAAAACTACTACCTAACTAAGGCAGGGACATGGTTGGTTAACATCATTAATAAAATGAGTAAGATAAAATAAAAATAAGTGATATTGTTTTTATTATCAAACTATTTTGGTCACAGAGATATATAGTGCATGTTGATTGTCCAAAATTACTCTGTATCCACAACCATCAACTGAGCTGCAATTTAACATGATTTTACATTGGATAACGATCATCCATGAATTTATATGGTAAATGTAATGAAAGAAAAATAGGCATGAAGGAAAAGGATGCATTTTTGTAAACCTGACTAAGATCATGAATTTAGTAATAATGGTTATTTGCTCAAGTCTGATTTTGGGTAACCCATATTATTATGTGGTTCCAAGGGCATCTTGCAAATTGTGCTCTTTCTTGCACATTAGCCTAATACTGGGAGTCAGAAAAAGGAGAGAAATTCAATTAACTATGATAAAAAATGTTCTACTAATCTGTGTTCCATACTCCTCCTCATAAAAATGGAACCTCGCTTGCGTGGTGGGCCTATCACCTGCACCAGGAAAACATCAAAACACAAAAAAAAAGCACCAACATTTCTGCATTAAATTTCACTTTTTCTGTTAATGTGAACAACTGTGCTATTAGGCCCAGGCTGGGCTGACATACAGGGGAAAACGACAGACCCTAGATATTTTCTAAAAACTTGATACTCAGTGGAGTCCAGGGTGTTGTGACCTGTGTGGATGCCACTACATTTTCTTACCCCAAAATGTCCTGCAAAACTGAAATCTTGGCCAAACTCACAGAATTTCCTCACATTTCTGTGAGGAAAAATTCCACAATGTGCAGGGATTTACTAAATTCATTGAACCTAGCATTTCTACACTTTTCCGGATAAAAAATGAATTGGTCCTAACTTGCACCTTGTCAAGTTGGTGTAGTGTCAATATAGTCCTCACATGGTCACTGTCCATTTCTATGACATGTGTAAGGCCCAACCACATAAGGGGGGCAGCGTTTCAATCATGGAAGTGTAGGAATGCAAGGCGGTAAGACTTTGGTTATATGCTGGAATTTTTGCTTTGCGTAAATATGAGTAAAATAGTTTTTTTCACCCATGCTTTGACGTTTGCAGGTATTTCTGGCTAAGAATCCATGATGGAATCCATAAAAACCACACACCTTGGATTCTCCATGGTCTTTAGGCTTCATTAATCCCCAGGGTTGGTGGGAATACCTGATTGCTGGCTGAACCAGTGCTCAAATCATGCAGCCATCTACCATGTCAAGTGCGAGAAAATTAGAATTTCTTTGTAGGTAGTTTTGACACATGGGTAGGTATAAATATGGTGAACCGACTATTCTGTCTTCCAATGGGGGAAAATACAGTCTGGTGCCACAGTGTTTGGTCTGATGCTACAATGGTTTAGCACCTCAACCCATTTCTCTTCTCAGTTTCCCCCTTTGCTCTGATGGGCTTTTAGATCCCCAGATGAGAAGATTGTGCATTTACCACCAGTCTGCCATCCCAAAGGGAGGGGGTGGTCAGAAAAGCCATTTGGGCCATAGACCATCTGGAAAAAAGAGAGAATTTGAATGGAGTTCTGTGCATGCCTGTCCCGGAACTGCACTGCAGCCCTTTCCCTGGGCACCAGTTTTTCTGCCACCTGGAGGGGGATAAGCTGGAGGGGATGGAGGGGGAGTAGAATGGTGGTTAACCCCATCTTGACTTATATCTTAAAAATACACCATGCAATATTCAGGCTAAGGGCCCTTGCAGGGGAGAAAGACTGTTGAGTTTTAGTGATGGGGCTATGGCCCAATGAAAAAAAACATGTCTGTCCCTGCCCCATTTTATTGAAAGAAGGTATATCATTTGCATGCAGTGGGTTTTCTGCCAGGATAGGCCAGGAACCACCCCATTTTTAATTAGATAAAACACTTTAGTGTCTAGTGAGCTTTCTATGTCCCTGCCCCCAAGCAGTGGATAGCAGTTTTTTTGATAAACCACAATGTACTCCCTGGAGACAAAAAGACTGATGGCCCCTACTACATTTATTTTGTTTCTAAATCTAAAATCTCTCATGCCTAGTGGTCTTTCTGCCCCTAGTGAAGATTGTGGGTAAAGATTATTGAGGTCTTTTCAGGATGGGTCAGCCCCCACTCCATACTTTTTTTAAACTAAACATTGGCATCTAGTGGTCTTTCTGCCTGCAATCCCAGAGGGCAAAAAACTAGTAGGGCTTTTAAGGGTTGTGGGTAAGGCCTGTGGCCTGGAAAAGCGAGCCCCTCTGCACTCTTATGTTTTTTTAAAGTACCCTGATCTAGTGGGCTTTCTGAGTTGTCTTCGGAGGGAGACTTAAACCATGATCCCCCCAGGCATCATCATTGGTAGCTGTTTGGTGGATCCCTGCTTAGGTACAGATCCCCAGCTGTGATTTACAAGGAAAGGACCACTAGGGAGAGGACACATTGGAAAGAGAATATTCTCCCCTTTCCATCTGTCTTTCTTCTGTGGTGATCAGTGATCAGAGGGCTGAGGTATGCCTCCAAGCACCAAACTCAGTGAAAGCAGCTGGAGTCTTTGTAAAAGCACTGAAAGCAGCCAGACGTCACTTTCATTATCAGTGACATCAGTGTGCATGGTGCGCTGCACCTCACAGCTTAAAGAAAAATCTTGTTTTGCAAGGGAAGCTCTTCCATCGCTGTTAGAGATTTAAAAAGAAAACAGTAAATCCGGCTTCAGTAGGGGGTTGAGACATTTATGTCCTTCACACTGAGAAGGTTGTTGCACAGGAAGTGAATGTCTTGTCCTCCACACTAAAGAGGCTAAACTGGTAACAAGAGGTCAAGTCTTAAGATACTGTGCTAAAATCAAGCGAGACAGGCAAAATGAAACACAGCTGAGTTAGCGATTCAAGGCCTGGAGGAAAGCTATTGATGTAGCGATGCTACCGCACAGTTCTGGTGGATTCGGAGAACTCAAAATTGAACAACCAAAAACTCCTAATTGATTAGTCCAATAAGAACTCACAAAGCATTACTTATAACCAAGGAAATAAAACAGAGAATTTACTCTATTTCCTTACAGTGAAGAGCAAAATCACATCACATATGTTAGGGATGTGGAATACAATATACTATTGTAACAGGCAGAAATTGGTACATAGCTTGCAATCTTCTATCAAGATCTATATGGCCCAAGTCAGACCCTTCAGGGGGAAGCCCTGGTTCTCTTTATCCCTATACTTTCTGTGAAATGTCTCTTAGATGAGGTAATAGGCCACCTTAATAATACGCACACAATGGAAGAGATGTCAGAAGCGCTGGGGCTGTTTAAGTCAGGGAAAACATCAGGGCCAAATGGGTTTGTGGTGTTTTTTTAAAGCTTTTGCAAGGTCTCCTGGATTCACATTTATCCACAATATATTCAGCCTCAAAAGAGGCATAGATCCTAACATGTAAACTAGGGTGGATGCTATGACTATCATGACTATCACAAACTTAGGCACCCAGTGAAATGCTGTGATTCATATAGGTCTATTTCTTCCATTAATATAGAGTCAAAAATCTTCATCAAAATGTTGGCAAATCGACTAATGAGTGTGATGTGTCCCCTGGTACACCTCAACTACAGTGATTTTATGCCACGTAGATTCACACAACATAAGATGCCTTAACAATGCATCAGCATTAGCTGATTTAAATAATACTTTGCTCATGCTCCTACTTCTGAACTACAAAAATAATTTATTCACATTCTTCAACTGGTTTTCCTAATATGCACTTATTTGATATAAACCACACTTAGGGCTAAAATAAGGGTGAAGACCACACTTTTGGATGTTTTCCCAGTTCACTGATGCATACTAAACGTATGTCCACTATCTCAACTACTTTTGTGCTCACAATAGAGTCCCTCTCAGAATCACACCAAGAGAGTGAGGATATTATGGGTTTCTGCTGAGCACCTGATCTAGAAGACCAGTTCTCCTTAAGTGGACAACCTTCTTCTTTGTCTCAGCCAAATGGACAAATCTGGGTAATGAGTCAAGCAGATCCTGAACCAGTTTGGATTTCACACAGGTGTGCAGAAAAACTGGTAAAATGCTAGTCTATACCATGTTAGAAGAAGTGGCTGGATGTCACCCTCTCTGTGGTTTCTTCTGGAAGCCTTTAGGTACAATGGGATGTCTATCAGAAACAACAAATAACAGCTATGGGCTAGCCAATTACCCCACACTGCAGATAATGAAGAGTGACCTCCTCCACTGAGCACTGCTGACGCTGTCCGACATGGATAGAGTGGCAATAGTCAAAATAAAATTATAGTTCTTCCAAATGCCCTTTACATTTTGCAAAGCATTCCCAAAAAATCCAACCCCATTTGTTCAAACCATTTACCTCAGTGACCAGGGTAGTCCTCCAGAATATATCTCGGGAGTGGTTGTGACGAAATGCTGCTAAATGGCAATCAATAGGATAGCATGGGAGTGACAGATTTATTTCCTTTCCAGCATCCCAACAGCATCCCAACAGTTGGTTATTAAAGACTGGATTTTTGAGCAGATGCAGTACCAGGCATGTGGTGGGGCATGGAGGGACAGTCTTCACATGGTGTTTTGTTGGTCCAAGAAACTTACAAAGGAGATCTCCCTTAGGGAGAGAGTACTTTTGCTACAGGTCACTTCATTAAAGAGTTTTTAGAGGTAAGATGCACTTTGCGTCTATTCTGGGATGCAGTTGTCTCATCAAACATACAAATCCATGAGTGATTGTCAATGGTTAGACTTATTGCAAGCCAAGGGTATGCCCAGAAGTGGGTCCCTTGCTCACTGTGCCACTAGAACCAAGCTACACTAGATTGAAGAGCCCCAGTGAGGGCAAAACCTATCTTGAGTTTCCTATTTTCCTGTACAGAGAGGATCTGGCTAGGCAGTTCAGGTTGGACTGTTGCTATTGGGTCAGGGTCAAGTCTGATATAAATATGGTTGGGTCTAATGCGAGGTGGCATGGTAGGCAAAAGAACAGTGGGTTGGAACACTACCTTATTGCAAGTATCCTCCCATCACCTTTTGTTTGTTTGATGTAAAGTCCTGAGTGCCCAACCGTATGCCAAACATGGATGCCTTGCACACTGTGGAACTGCAACAAGCTACACCAGACTGAAGACCCCAATCAGGGCAAAACTGGTCTTAGGTTGCTTGTGTTCTGGTTCAGAGAGGATGTGGCTTGGATGTTCGGGCTGGACTTTTCCAAATGGAGCAAGGACAAGGCGGATTTGCATATGGCTGGCTCTAACCTGAGATGTCATGGTGGGCAAAAGTATGCTACCCCAGGTGTTTACCAACAGGTAGCCTTATTGAAAAACACCCTATCATTACCTTTTGTGTGTTTGGTGCAGTTGTCTCACACAATTATATTAAGTTCTTACAAGAAGAATTTTGGCCCCTTCAATCAAAGTTATTCCATCACACAGAGAACATTTGAAAACTTCAAGTTCAGCTAGAAGCGAAGTTACAGGACCTGAGTTAGTAGACGCAAATATTCCACAAATCAATAAAGCCCTTGTCTAATTCGTTCGATACACTGAGCTCCTCACTCAAGACCATCTTTCATTTATTCATTCACATACGCATATATTCACAACATTGTCACTAATAATCCATGCAGAGGAGCTCTCCAATTCAACACATACATTCATTGACTGAACACTCACTAAAAGCAACTCACCCATGACATTGCAGCAGCACAACCTACGTTTCAATCACTGTTTCACCAAGCACCCACTCTCACCAATTCACGTTTGACACTTCTCTCACTCCCTCAAACACTGTACACACTTACAATAACTCAGGTAAGCCTCTCACTCATAAAGTCACAACAGCACTCTCAGTTTTAAATCAAGCACACACAGAGTCCCCTATCAACACGATTCATGCATTCACTCGAACTAAAAAAAACTCATAGGCACGAAATATTGAATTGAAAATAGCACACACTCATGGTCTTACCAAGCACACACTCACACCAACTCACCTTTGAGACCCTTTTATGCACTGACTAGTACCATGAACTCTTGCACTCACACACTCTGAAGACGCGCGCACTAACTCATGCATTGCCCTCAAACATGCACTTACTCCAAGCAATGCACTAATGCACTGTTTCGCTTTCCAACAAGCACATAATCACAAACCCAGCCATCAGCTGGATTCCTTCACTCAATCATATTAACACACTCATGAAAAGTGGAACTAAAAAAGAACTTCACACTAACACAAACACAGCACTTACTCCTATATTGACTCCTAGGAACATACTTATGCACCTAGGGGCATATTTACAAGAAAGTGGCGCATTGGTCCCGATGTGCCACTTTACTTGCATCGTTCCTGCCCCACCTAACAACACCATGGTTGCGCCACATTTACTTGTGTTGCACCATGGCGGCCGGACAATAAAGTCTGAGTTTCTGATGCTATTGTGGCGCTGTGCTGCACTAGCGTCAACATTTTTGACGCTAGTGCACCAAAGAACAGGGAGGCCCATTGATTAAAATGGGTGTGTCATTTTAACGCCTGCTCTGAGCATTTTCTGCATTCTGCAGGTCATATGTTTAAACTCTGCTTTCCATCTTTCCTCCATCAGAAAATTGAGAAATAACACTTCATAATAGTGAGAACAGTGATTTAAAGCAAATACAAATCGCAGACCTGCACTATAAACTGGATTTGTTGGACCATGTTTTTGTTGTTGAACCTCATTTTTTAACCTCATTTTTTAACATATGTTTTAGCCGGATGAAGGCACAAGTTTTGGATAACAGGCATTAAAAGTTGTCAAAAATTAAATGAGTCTCGCTTGTGGGAACTCAAATAAAAACAGTGTATATGTTTGTGGCACACTGTTGTACTTTTAGCAGCATTTTTGCACTACTCTAATTTTTGCCGTTCATTAGATTTGCCTAGTTTAGTTCGGATTTTAATTTTAAACTATGAGTTGTCCTTTTATAAGCTAACTACATCCTCCCAAGTCTTTCTTTAGGCGTATGGGAATGATGCATCTATGGTCTCAGCATCCTTTGCAAGAAAGAACAGCTTCCACTCTCACTTGCCCTTTGCATTACCACAGGCCTTAAACTAGTGGTCTTAGCAGCAGGTCTTAGCAGCAGGTGGTCATACACAATGAAAGTACTTGGTTCTCACTTTGTAAGTGTGTGCTGTACTTAGTTGCAACGGATGCTCTGGTGGATAGAGAAATGGGCAGCTGTCTCTGATCAGCACAGCACCAGCTCTAATGTGGCAAATGTTCACCCACCCAGGCTAAAGAAGTGTCACAAGATAGACCTTCTTTTGAACCTACAGGGATACAATAAGCTACAAGAGGGCTTTCCTGCAACTGCCTAGCTGAACAGTGGCAACCCGACCTGGACTGTATCTTGCTATTGTACTCTGCCTGACACTCTGTGAGTCTCTAACTGCCTCCCCTGAGATCCTGTGGATTTTAGACTGCTGTGATGGATTGAGACTTAAAGTACTAAGGGTCTGATTTAGAACTTGATGGATAGGTTACTCCGTCACAACAGTAAGGATATAATAGGATTTAGATTTCGGCGGACGGGATGTCCATCGCCGTTGTAACGGAGTTTTCAATCAAGCCCTAGGTTAGAAGGTAACATCTGTGATCAAGACAAATCTGGTCGGTATTCCTGATCTGTGCTCCTTCAAATTGCTCCTAGGTCCTGGTTTTCCGGGACCATTGACTATCAGTGGCGCTTTGTGCTTTTTGGCACTATTTGTACTTCAATATTTATATCTTGGGTTCCTCTCATCAGATTTGTGCCATTTTGGTGCTATTGTTTATTACATTTTATTCTTTTTTTCTAATCCTGTTTAGGATTTTTTATTGTTTTCTATTCCAACTTTATTGCTCTTTTGGCACTGCATAAATACTTTACACATTCCCCTTAGCTAAGCCTGGCTGCTCTGTGTCATAGCTACCAGGGGGTTAAGCTCAGGTTAATTTAGTGACTTTCCGTGATTCATCTTGAGAAGGGTTGTGATTACTCCTTGAGTTGGGTAGTCACCCACCCCAAATTATAATCCAATTTCTTACAAAGACACTATCCTAACATTACATGTACTGAAGAGCATCTTACTTTAAAAAGGAGTATTCGTTGATGTTCCCTGCCAAACTATGGGTGATTGCAGAGGGAAAGACATGGCACTTCTGCTCCCCTGGGGAGGTGTGGCTTTGGATCAAGGGGTGGCGACTGGCTGACAGCCAGCATGTAGCACTGGGGAGAAAAAAGAACACACTGCAGGAAGTGGTGTGTCCCAGAAATAAGAGAGAAGGCAACAATGGGAGAGACAGAGTTGAAACTGATTTGGACAATCCAGAAGGATCAAGGAATACAACTGGGTGAGCCACAGTGCTCTGGCTACTGGCATAGTAAGGAGTGATGATGGGCAAATAGAGGCCTAGAGCAACTGAAAAATCCAAAACTGATACATAAAAGCACAGCTTGAGGCTTTAAAGGAGGATTTGTGTTAGTCATAAGACAATACCAGTTTGAAATCAGTTCTTGGTGATCCATTCACTGCAGATAGGCTGACAGACATATTGCTGAATCAGGAAGTTTCAGACCTGCGGTGCAAGGCAGCAGGGAGGGAGAGTTGGGGATGAGGATAGGGGGATAGTTTGCTGACAATTGAGGGGTGTCTCTGTGGGAGGTCAAAAAGACAGCGGTGAAAGGGCAGGCAATTTCATGAGTGCCCTGGATAAAAAAAGAAAAGAGAGTGAGTGGATATTAGTAAATTTGAAATCCTGGTCAAGAAAAGTTAATTGCACTCTTGCGATAATGAGGCAGAGGCTCGCCAACTTCATCTAAAGCAACAGGAGTACCGCAGTGTGGCAGTGGATGGCATGCCTGCTGCCGTTTTAGATTCTTAGCGTTGGCTATATGATGTAGGAAACAAGACCGGCAAGCTGGTCGCCTGGTGTGCGTAAAGGGAGTGAAGTCGATGCTGGGTACCAGAAGTGCAGTCTCCCCATGGGACGACGATGAGAGTCAGCAGGAACATAGCTGAAACATTTGCTAACTATTAACGTCATATTTATACATTTACTACCGGTGGGACACAAGCGGACACAGAATATTTTTTCAAAGACATTCAGCTCCCCATTTGGCACCCAAGGACTGCCTGTGCCTGGAAGCCAATACAGAGGCCAAGGAGAGAACTGCAGACATTGGAGAGTTACAAACAGGAAAGAGTGCACGTTCAAATGGTATTCCAAACTATGGGCAGTAAATTGTCTTTCCACATGTTGCAAATGTACACAAAGGCCCATGGACAGGGTTGGCTTCCATTTGATGAGAGGATGTCGACTACAGTTTCGGTATTAAAGGAAGGCAAGACACCTGACTGCAGAACCTCCTATAGGCTCATCTCTTTATTCAACTCAGAGACGAACATCCAACGTGCTGATAAGCAGATTGAAAAAAGTGGTCACTACCTTAGTTCATCCACACCAATCCAGAATCATGACAAACTCACTGTGACTTACTCAAAGAAAGATCCTGCTCCTTGCTCTCTATCCACCAAGGATCCATCACCACCACCACAGTTCTCCTCCAAATGCTTTGTAAAAGCACTGCCCTTATGCCTAGAAAAAAAGGAGAGAAGCAGATTAAAGGAAAAATCTAAACATTAGTACCTAGAGAAACAAAGAACAAAAGAACAAACATGTTAGCATACTAAACTGACTTGTCAGGTCATAAACATTTGTTTCCTAAAGATTTCCAAAGCAACAAACTAACGGCTTATAACCTGAACCGTTAGAGACAAAGGAGTGGCAATTGGTTTCGAAGAACTTAGAAAACATAGTCATGGTTTTAGACTTTAACAAACTTATTGAACATTGTGAACTTTGTGAAAGAAGTAGAGATATCCTATGTTCCAATGACACAGTAATTGGAATCAAAAGTTGCTATTGTTTGGTTAGTTTCTGTTGGTGACTTATAGGCGTAACATTAGCCTGTTATGTAATGAAGCAGACGACTGTAGATAAGAGTGTAACATATCATTTTCTTACATCGTTTGAGTCCAGACTGCTTACACAGAACACCAAGACACCTAAGGGCACGATACCAGCAGCACTCCATTTGAAGGGCCGCCATGACCAGGAGAAGAATCCTAGATGCCTTCTCTTTCTCACTTTCTTCCCTAAAACCCTGTTTCTCCTTGGGAACAGCTGCCAGAATTCATTGATATCAGAAGAGATGGTGTGGACAATCCTCGCTACATCAGGGGCCCTAAAAGTTGCAGGTGAGTGGGGTGCACAACAGTCAGGATCATAGTGGGTGCACAACAGCCAGGATCATAGCCTTTATGTGCTGAACTCTCTGCTCCGGGGGAAAGACACAAAACAGAACCATGTCTAAAATGTCCATGATTAACAGGAGTATCTGTGAAGGAGTGAAGTGTGACTTAGGCAGGATGATCGAGAACTCCAACGATGTTAGGAGGTTCGGCATCACCTAGAGGTGGTTAACACTGTCTAGGGCAAGCCCACCTTCAACAGTCAGTCGCCAAGGTAGTGGAAGACTGGGACCATGAACTTCCAAGGATGTGCTGAGACTAGCACCTTCAATATCATGAACACCTGAGGAGAACTAGTGAGGCCAAAATGGAGCACTGTAACTGAAAATGCTCCTACCCCACCAGTAACTGTAGATAGAACCTGAGGCCTGTCGAAAAGGGGTGAGGAAATAAGGTCTACCACTACCATCCAGGGTCGAGGTCAGGCATGACTTAGGCTAGGGTGAGCATTGTGACTTTGACCTTTTGCAGATAGGCATTGAGTGGGTGAATGTCAAAAATAGAACTAAAGCCTCCATCTTTATTTGATACCAGAAAATATAGAGAGTAACATCCAGTTTCTACCTCTGATGCTGGAACCCTGTCTTTTATCCATTTGGCCAAAAGGGCCTGCACTTTGTGCCTCAAACAGGACTGGTGGTCTTCCATCAGCCACCCTGGATGCTATCAGTGCGACCCACAGCCTCAGCCATGAAATGGCTGGAATGCCCGAGGGTTGGTGGTGTGGGCTAGCATTGGCAGTATTGGTAACACCTACTGTAGCCACAGAAGGATTAAAATTGCTGGTGAAAGTGTCTCATCAGGGCAAACAGGCCCCAAGGAAAATGCTGTTGCTATGCAATCTTTGAACCGTTTCATGGCTGAATCAGTTTTTCGCCAGAAAGGGCGTGTCCATCGAAGATTACTGGACATCACGTCCAAAGACCTCATCCATATGAGGCATCTGAGGGCTACGCAGAGGCGGATTGCCTGGCCTAGGCATTGGTGGTGTTTTGCCCACATTGAATCACAAAGTTTCCTGCATCATGGCCATCATGGATGCTCGTCGATCCTCAAGGACAACAGGCAAGACAATGTCCACTGTATTCCAAAGTGTGTGGCTTTAGTGGCCCAAGAGGCAGCTAGCAGACTGCATGGCAAGTTTGTTGGAAGAAAACATGCACTTGCTGAATTTTTTTTAAAGGCGTTAAGGGGTTAGGTTAGGTGCTAAAGAGGCACAGCATGGCCTCACGGAAGGCCTCAGTCAGCTGCAGCAGTGCGGATGAACCCGTAAATTCAGTTGCATCTGGAATATTTTTGGAATCGGACCCAAATAAGTTTGAGATCGAGGGTAAGACCGAGAGGTCCATTGGTGCCCCTGTGCCTTTTCTGAAGTTTGAGAGTGGCAGATAAGGAGTTACTGAAGGTAAGCAACTTGTTCACCTGGTAGAGCCTTGTGGCGGCAGCCTCCTTACCTTATAATAGATACCAAAGCCATACTCCTCCAGAAGTGTGTCTGCGCACTGGTTGAGTCCAAAAAGTCCCATAGGACTGCACCAGCATAATGCACATTACAACAGACCTCACCGTCAAGACGGTAGTATTTGTTGAATGTTTGCAAGGATACCCACATCACTGCCTAACAGATGTCCAGGATGGAGACTTTGCGACCTAATTCAGTGGTCGCAGCTTTGGCTCTAGTGGAATGAGCCTGCAAGCCCTCAGGGGCTGCTTTTTGACCACTGGATAGCAGAATCTAGAGCAGAATACCATTCATCTGGAGATGGTCAATTTCTGACTGCTTTCCCCTTCGTCGGTCCATTTCACCCAAAATAGAGTTGATAGTCCACCCTATGTTCTTTGATGCAATCAATATTTAACAGAAATGCACTTTCTGGGTCAAAGCAGTGGAGTCTCAGCACTTCCTTGGGAGGGTCCAAAGAAGGTCAGAAGTATGATGCTTTGGCCGACATGGAACAGTGTCACCACCATCGCCAGAAAAAAAGCACGAGTGAAGAGAACAAGTTTATCTGGGAAGAAACTGGCGTACTGAGGGTAAACAGAAAACACCTTCAGCTTGCTTATACACCAAGCCAATGAGATGGCCACCAAGAAGACTGCCTTTGTCATCAGAAGCCTTAGAGGGCAACTATGCATAGGTTCAAAGGGTGAACATATTAAGAAGGTTAAAACCAAATTAGCATCCTGTTGGAATGTAACAAAAGGTTTTGGGGGAAAAATATGTTGAAAACATGTGACAGGTTTAGGGAGGGTTGATTGGACCACAAAAAACTGAGATGGCCCAAAAGATACCCCTCAACTGTGCCCAGAGCAAGGCCTTGCCAGGCTAAAGACAAAATAAATGGCAACAGTTCGGACAAGTGTGGAGAATGAGGGTCAATCTATATTTCAGTGTAACAAGCCACAAGCCTGTCAGATGCATGTGGCCTTTGTGGAGGGACACCTGGCTTCAGAGACTTCCGGGGGAGATCAAAGACTTTCAACTGCAGCCACTCAATCTCAATGCACGAAGTTGGAGTCTCTGCAGGTTCGGGTGTAAACCTTGCCCTGATGCTGTGACAGGAGATCCTTTTGAAGGGGAAACCTGATCGGAGGACCCACGCTCATGCTCAGGATTTCAGGGTACCACACTCTCCAAATTTTGAGCCACAAGGATGACTTGGGACCTGTCCATCCTGGCCTTCTTCAGAAATCAGGGGTCAGGAATGGTATTAGAGAGAAGTCATAGGAGTCCTGAGCCCCACTCAAGACAAATTGAAATACCAGTGTGGAAAAGTGCGGCCATTACACATACTCTGCTGTGGCAAATAGGTACAACCAAAGTTCTTCTTTGTCACAGAAGAGACCTTGTACCACCTCCAGATGTACACCCCCATTTGTGACCTCTGAGGCATTGATTGCTGAGTCCATCACCCTGGTGTTCAAAGACCCCGACATGTGTTGTACAGCCAGGAAAATGTGACACTCGAAGCATTGACTGCTGAGTTCATCCGCCCTGGCATTCAGAGAACTCTACAGGTGTTGTACAACCAGAAAAATGTCGTGATGTTCCAGTCAAGTCCAGAGGTGTAGAGCCTCCTGGCACAGGGTCCATGACCCCACCCTGCTCTATTTGTTTCAGAACCACATGGTGGTGGTGTTGTCGTGAAAACCTGAATCTGTCTTCCCTTGATGGAAAGGAACAAGGCTTTGAATGCCAAGCAAATCAGTCTCTACTCCAACAGGTTGCTGTGGAGCTGAGACTCTTATCTCCACCTCTCCCAAATGGCTGCCCAACCCAGGGGTAAAGCATTTATCACCACTGTGAGATCTGGGTGCTGAATCGAAATGGGTCTGCCGCTGACCCAATCGTTATTTATTAGCCACCACTGCACGTCTTTTGCAGTTCCCTCTGATATCTTAATCAGGTTAGAGAGATTTCTTTGATGCTGTACCAACTGGGACTTCAGGTCCCACTATAGATCCTTACCACTAATATGCCAGTGGGCATGATTTACCAGCAGAATGCAGGAGGTCAGGAGACCCAGCAGCTTCAGTGTCTCCGAATCCAGGATAGAGGATGGAACATCAGAATCATAGCATGAATGGCAGCAGAATGGAAATGGTGCCACTTGACCAGACTCCAGTGAAGGTCGTGGATAAGTGACCGGAGCCGGTCTAGATTCAGGAACAGATCCAAATTGCCTGACTAGCGCTGAGGGTCACTTCCTAACAGCTTACAAAATATAGAATAAATTAATCATTTTAGAATGAGATGAAAGGGGAATTGATGAACAAAATCTCAAAAACTTACTCAAGAGGCATTGTACAAGGATGATGGGGATGAAAGTTGCAGCAAGGGTGCAAGTAGGGAAATGGAATGAAATCTGATGCAAGCTCCAAAACAACGGGGTAAAAAAGGAGCATTGTAATTGACTATTGACTATTTTATTCTTGTTGACAATCTGCTGATTAATAAATTCCTTCAGAAATTATTTTGTTCCTTTGCCAAACCTAGAATCTTTCCACAAGGCAGTCTACAAATAACACAAGTATTTATATTTATGGATAATTTATATAGATTCACTTGAAAATGCTGTTATAATTTGATTGAAAGCCATGGAGGTTCAGTGAAGACCCAATCGCATGCCCCCTTCCTTCAGAAAGTTTGCTATGGAATCAAATGTTTTTATTGTGGGGAATGATGCAAGAATGACAGCTTTATGTGAGAGGTAAATTATTTGATATTCTCCTGAATACCAAGTCATGATTAACCATATACTTCTTAATATGTTTTCCTTATCAGTGGTCTGGCAGAATCTCTGGGAATATTAAAGGTGTTGGAAGTGGTTGTATGTGTATAATAAATGAACGTCGGTATACAGTATGCAATAAAGGCATCCAAGCAAAGGGTCACTTCCTTAAGAAAAGAGGGCTGCATCAGCATACCTAGATAACCTCATAAAACTGCTCAAAGGAAGTACAACTAAATGCTTCCTATATGCATATATCTCCCACATACAGTCACAGACAGTATACATATCCCACATTCAATTAGAAATCATGTAAAAGTATAATTTAAGCTTCAACCATACTGATGTATTATTCCTACCTGTCCATTTCCTGTGAACGTTTAAATAGGTTTTTCTTCCAAAGATGACGGTAATGCATCAGAATGCAGTAAAAATCCTCAAGGGATTCAGTAATGGAGTATGAGATGTTATAATAATAACTGGGAATTCAAATCATGCCAACCTGCTCCTGGTGTGCTGCCAGGTGCAATGAACAGCCAGGCAGCACTAGAACCCTCATGGGCAGCCATGGCAACACAATCAGCAAATGACAAGTTTACTGCATCTTAATGGATTGTGGGTGTGTATATATTCTTCACTCTCCTGCCACAGGTTTCACGCCACAATTTCAGTTAATATTTAAGAAGTTACATTTGGTCATTCAGAAATTTATTAAATGAGCACATAGAGCTAACTGATTAAAAACATGTTTTCATCAAATGAAGGCAACTAATATCGTTTAAATATCACGTTTTAATATAATGCATGTTTCTTACCTAAAACATACACACACCAATTTGCTCACTTATCCTGATTTGTCATTAATACAGTACATTGTGATTCATATATTTGTGTCTTTATTTTTGTAAGCGTTTTCTCTGGGAACCAGGCAAATTTGGGTGTTAGAGTGCATTATACAGAGGCAAGATATACTCAGTCACAGGAGATGTCCTCGGTCTTGACTAATATTGCAGATTTTTAAGTCTCCTTGATAAATATTAACGTAATACCAATACATAATACCAGGAATTACAGATATATTTTAAAAAGTGGGCATAGCCCTACAGACAACAAATCACTTTACGGAAAACCAGAGATTACAATAGAACATCCTTAAAACTTGGATTACACAGAACTGGCGAGAAGAATTAGACTTTCAACTAGACCCTGAATAGGTACGTTTTCAAGTCTTCATAAAAAAGAACAGGCTGTTGATAACCAGGCATTCTCTGGTACGTCTTTCCAGAGCCTAGGAGCTTCACAGGAGAAGGCTTGGTTGAGTGTTTTAGACTTTTACAGAGTTAGGATTTCATGAAATGTGTGATATTTGTTCTAGTATTTCTGCTCTTGTAATGTGCAACTTGTCTAATGTGAGTTCTTACTGACTGATATATACAGGGGTAGCTCCTTCGCAATGGCGAAGGAGCCTCACCCCCCTGACTAAGCCATGAGATAAAAGATCAAATGATATTTAATTATCATTTTATCTTTCATTTGCTGGCTCAGCCAGAAATACAGGGTGGGTCGAGGAGGGGGGAGCAGTGGGAAGTGCACTAAGTGTGCATGTGTGTTTGGTTGGCCATCTCAGGTCGGCCAAACACACATGCGCACTTAGGTTTCTCCAGCCTGGTTGTATGCATGGGTGGCTGGAGAAACAGCACAGACTTATGTCTGAGCAGCTCAGACTAATCCTGACAATGCTTTCATGCTATGTTTAGCATGTAAGCAGCACCAGGATTGCTGGGGAGCCTGTGATGGTGTCCCAGTGATTGATGGAATACTACTAGAAGACCAGAGGAGCAACACTGCATGAGGCGGCGACGATGGGAAAAAGATAAGGTTTAAAAAAAAAAAAAGAAATTATCACTCTGTCCCTCCCATTGAGATTTGTGGCGGGAGATCTCAAGGAAACTGTGTGATCTGATTTCCTTGCTCTTTTTACCAGGAAAGCTGTAGCCGGAAGGATGGATTCAGGGAAGCTGGGGCAGATTTGAGGAAGTTATTTAGCTTTAAATTCGAATCATCAAACTGCAGAGACTCAAAGCCTGAACAACCAATTTGATGACTGCTAGAGGGATAGGAGGGCTCAGTTTTATCTGGAGAAAGAGTTGAAGATGGATGATGTAGTAAATCTACCGATGTGGGATATTATTAACACAGTATTGTCTATGGTGAGGCCTAGTGATATGGCAAAGGAAACCAATCAGACCTGCCAAGTACCACCCATCTAAGGTTAATATAACACATTTTAGTGCAGTTCCCTGCATCACTGAACTAGAATGCAATGTCATGCATCTTTAGCTTCCCTTAATTGCTCAAGGTGCTTAATCCTAGATCCGTGGCACTTGACAGGGCTCCTCTTTGATCTCAGTGCTGCTTGTGTGTAAAGCAAGAGCTAGAATGCCTGAACTTTTAAAGGGCCCCAGCAAGTGAGAAGCAGGCCCATAGAAGAGTTTTCTCTAGTTGCCATGCTAACTAGTTCTGGGTCCATAAAACTCTTACTAAGAAGAGTAGTTACAGAGGCAAATTCCGGCCAGTGTTCTCAGACATCATTAGGAGCTAACCCAGCACAGAGCAGCTGCGACCCCTGGCTTGCCTCTTGTGACCCCTGGAAATGCCTTTGCAACCCATGGCCTCAGCGGTGGCAAAATCAGTGCAAAGAACATTGGTGTGTCTTGCAGTATCAGCATTAGGCTTCAGCTTCCTTGTTTTTCTGCTCAATGTTTGTTACAATAATAATGAATAATAGTCTAGCATTCACTAATACTGTAATTAAAAGTGGCGCAGCAGGACCTAGATTGGGACTTTTTCTAATATTTCATATAAGTAAAATAAAAAGCGTTTATATGCATGTTGTGTGCACACATCGTAGTGCGAGAGAGTTTGTGTGACAGAGTGTGAATGCATGAGCAAGTCTGTATGTATGTGGGATAAGAGTGAAAGTGATTGAGTGAGAAAGTCAAAGTGATCAGAGTATGAGTGAGTGAGAGAGTATGAATCAGTGAGTCAGGCAAAGAGTGAGTGCAAGAGATTGAGGTGGAAATGAATGATTGCAAGTGAGTGTGGGTGAGTGAAAAGAGTGAGTGTGAGTGATGGGGATGAGTGGGAATATGTGAAAGGAAGTGCCAATGTGTTGTTATGCTTGTACGTCTGCTGTTGTTATGGGGCACCCATGCACAATGCTGATATTTTCAAACTGGGGGCAAACCTTGCATATGGGTATCCACAGCAACATTCTGGCACTGCCATGCAGGAGGTTAATCTTGGTATGGGCCACTCATGGAAAAATGCTGGCCTAGGCTTACTAGAGTACATTTGTGGCCTAGAAGGCACATGTGGTTAAATGCTGGAACAATGGAAGGTAGTCTTTAAAAAAAAAGAGGACAGCTGTGGCATATGTAAGAGGGGCATACATAAATGCTGTCCAAAATATACTAATGGTAACGATTGACATAAGAGTCACCCATAGTATGTAGACCGCAGTTGTGGCAAAAATCTGTCAGTAGCATATATAATGTAATGGCTGACCAAAAGATACAGCCATGTCAAAAAGTTGGCCCCTACCAATGGAGTTAATATGTGACATATGGGAGCACATGTAGGACATTTTACAAACCAGATGAGGTAAACTCATGGTGACTGCCATGTTTAATTACCTTTGTATGGGCTGGACTGTTCTCATGGGGAGCAGGGTCAAAATGATTTGCACATGGCTGGGTCCAAACTGAGGCAGCATGGTGAGTAAAGGAACAATGGCTTTTACCCAGGTCTGTTACTGGGAGTGTGTGTTTGAAAAGTTTCAGCTCTCCATCCATTATCCTTTTGTGTTGCTATAATTACCTTTGCATACCATGAAATGACTTGACTATTTAATGAGTGCCTTTTCAAAATCTATGCCTCTTTATAAAATTAAAAATGTGCTTCAAAATGCACTATCCACCCCATTTGTTTCAAACCTTTCTCAGGGAAAGAAACCCATACTACCCCTAAGCCTCCACCACCTAGAAAATGTCAGGCTCACTCACTTTGGTTACTTAGTACAATTCAGATAAATGTTCCACTGACTATCAGTCAGCACCTTAATATAGAAGAGATTTAATATAGGCGTTTGTAATCATGGAGTTATTATGGAAATTGAGCAATGTTAAGTATTGCGATTCAATCAGGATTATGGTCATGTGACATCACCTGCTGGGAATATTCAGCACAAAATGAGGCATGATGTCACTTCTGCTACCCCGTGGCATTTTTGAGAATCAGGGTCCACGTTTCAAGAGACCTTCTTCCCTAAAGACTCTCTAAGGAAGTAACCATAGAGTTTCAATGAACAGATAATATAACCACCTTCTCACCAGTAATCCATGCAACTTTGTTCTTTGTTGTTATAGATAAACAATGGGGTACCAAATTTACTATTATGAATTCCATAGTTTTCTGTGAATGGTGCCTAAGACCCCATCAGTTTTGTGGAGTCTATATTTGTGATCATTGGAGTTGACATGAGAAACTAAGGGCCTGATTTAGATATTGGCGGATGGTTTACTCCGTTACAATGGTGATGGATATGCTGTCCACCAAAATATAAATCCCATCATTTACAATGGGATTTAGATTTCAGCTAATGGGATTTCTTTCACCATTGTGACTGAGTACCCCATCAGCCAATACCTACATCAGGCCCTAAGTTGTTGGAAGACGGTGAGGAGGTAGTGGAAACTTGGTTTCAGTGCCAAAAAACAATATCCAGGTCATCAAAGGTAATGAGGTCAGTTATGTGACATCTGTGCTTGAGTAGACCCTCCATGTATGGGCTTGCATTTACATGAAAGTCCCTGAATGGCTGTGTTGACAGAGATTAAAATGGTCATAATTTGGATTTCTTTTTCAAAGCGTTGGGCTTCCTATGATTTGATTATTTGCAATGTACACCTTGTTGTGACTTTCAAGGTGAGATTCTGGTATGTTGTGTGTTTGACATATGTTGCGCGTAGTAATATTGGACAATCAAACTAAGACTTACATTGGAATAGTGGAGCCCATGGTTTCAGGTGCCATATTACACAGCCTTTCTATGCCTTCACTATAGAGGACTATGTAAGGGCAATTCACACGTAACACCATAACAAAATATAACAAAGGTTGCAAGAAATATAAACATTTAAGGATGATCTGCCTTACAAGTCCCCTTATCATTAATAAACAACACCAACTTTGGCATCAAGACCTAGAGATTTTAAGGTCTCAAAGAATATTGATGATTGATCCTCTAGTATGAAAAGTGCTGATGTTTACCTTTCTCACTTCTCTATTTGTGGGCATAGTTTAAAAATCACAACTCCACTGCTTCTTCCCTAATTGCATTGGTACGGTGTTCCAGGCACTCAAGGGCATGTTTAGAGACTGCAAGATGGATACAGCAAACAGGGTCTGGTATGAACAGAGGTCAAGTATGTGTCCATGCAGAGCAATTCGGGACAGTGGAGGAGGCACGGAAACACTGGTAATGAAGTAGCACCACTTGAGAATGTTGAGCCACAGGTAGTGGAACATTTTCCTCGGGGCCCTGAGCTTTGGTATCTGACTCAAAACAAAATATATCTTTTGGCCATGATCTTCCCTTTTTGGTTTCACAGCTGATATTTGGAGCAATGCAGTGTCTGCAGTCCTCTGAATAGAAACGTTACATGCACTCTGGGTAAAAAGAATGGTATTTTATTTCCAAGAAGCCATAAATGTCACATTTCTGAGACTGGTGTTTATGTGAAGAACCCCTTTGCTGGTGCTCAGAGCCATGATATGGGAAGGAGTGGTGAATGTTTTTTACCTCAAACTTCTAGAAAAATAGCAGGTGATTTTAGATCACACATATTTTCTTACAGCCCCTAAAACAGGACACACTGTTATTGTACAACATGAGATGAACCTTAAATTTGCAAACTTGGAATGTGCTGCAAAAACCAACTTTACTGTGCCAAGGTAATCTATGGAATATTGTGTCCCCTGTGTAGTTATAGTTAGGTCATAAGTTCCATAGAAAGAACATTTGCCACTGTTTGACGAATCTTCATGAAACTTCCCTAAAATAGGTTTATCTACCTCAGCTTTGTTCTGGAATGCTTCTGGCTGATATGGGTGGTTGAGGGAGGGCAGTCGGGTGGATCAGTTGGGGAAGTGTGTGAGAACAGGGCTGACTGCAGAGGCCCCCTAACTTTTTGCCCCCATTTTCCACTTTTTGCTGGTGTTTTCCTGATTCTGATGGTGCCCTGGGTACTGCTAACCAGTCCCAGGGCCTGTGCTCTGTGTAAAATCAGTATGCAAATTAGGCTAATTATAATTGGCTAAGTCAACCTACCTATAAGTCCCTAGTATATGGTAGGGCATGTAGGTTTAGGGACCCCAGCATAGGTAGTACACCCATAGGTGCACTGCTGAGGTGCACAGTGTCATTTAAAAGGCAGGCCTGCCTTGCTGGCTGCTTTTAAATTAAAGTTATATGCAAATTCGACTTTGGAAATAAAAGTAGTTCCAAAGTCTTATACTACCTTATTTTTCCATATAAGTCACCCCTAAGGTGTGCCCTATGTGCCCCTAGGGCTGGGTGCCATGTAACTATAAGCAGGGACCTTATAAAAAATAGTTTTATAAGCCCTGGTAAGGTAAAAACAGCCAAATTCGTTTGTCCCTCATTGTAGTGAATGGCTTCCATAGGCTAGAATGGGGAGACTTTATTTTAATTTTAAAAGTCCCCTTACGTAACAGATACCAGAAGTTTGGTATCAAATTAATTGTTATAATAAATCCCACAACTTCCAGTTGTTGGATTTAATATAACTTGTTCAGGTAAAGAGTTTTAAACTTTACGTGAAAAGTTGCCAACTTCAGCTCTGCAGTGGTTTTGCTGCTGTGCTCTGATTGGCCAGCCTCTGGCAGCCTGGTCAGGCTGCCTTGATGAGGTGTGAAGTGTCCTGGCTTCACACAAACAGATGTGCCTGTGGGAGGAGATCTCCCCTCAGCAGATGGTGAGGCAGAAAGGGGGAGGGCTGCCAAACTGGTCTTCAAAGGCAGAGAAGGACATTTGGAGCAACCCAGCAACAGTCCCACATCCTGCAAACCCAGAAAATTAGGTGCCCCCCTTGATTAGATTAGGAGACGGCAGGAGAGGGGTGTGTTTAGGATTTTTAGCCACACCAGTGGGTGGGCTCAGCCAGATGTAACCTCCAAAAATCACTTTCAGCCATGATGGATTTCTGAGGAATGTCGCTCCCTGGGATTGATTTTTGCCACACTTTCCAGGAAGTGGTCATCACAGGGGGATGGATCCTGCACCTGATTGGAGAACCAGGACCCCCTGTTTTTCACCCAGGAGCAGGGATAAAAGTGGCAGACCTGCACCCACACCTCAGATACCTATCAGATTCCAATAAGGAAGAACTACAGGAGAAGAAGGACTGCCCTGCTGGACCCCTGACCTGCACCTGGACAATGCACTCTGGAGGACTGCACCAGCTACACACTTGGGCTTCACCACTAAAAGGACTTTACCTGTCTTCTACTGCTTCCAGAAGGGACTCCCTGGTTGCTACAGGTACAAAGGAACTGCCCAGAGTCCCCTGCATCAAGTCCTGCAAGCAGAGCCCAGCTGACCAGCGTCCAGTGGCCCTTTGAGGATTCTGATCAGGTGTATTCTGGGAATTTTAGTCCCATCTCCCAAGGAGCAACTCAGAGCTTCTGGAACCTTGGATCAAGTTGTGGACACTTCAAGGACACAAAGAGGACCTCTGGAAGAAGATCCAGAAGTCTGGAGACGTTTGGAGCAACTCCATAAGTTGAAGAGGTGCATTATGGGAGTTGTCTTCCCAGACCCCAAGAGGCACACCAGAGCCTCTGAACCCTTGGCTGGTACTATGGACCACTTTCCTGAATCAAACACTTCTGAAAGTAAGTGTAACAGTGTTACCTCGTGGGTGGCCTGAACTCTGGACTTACCATGTAATACTAAAACAATACGTAAAGGGGGACCTCAGATTCACACTAGTTAACCTTAGCTCAGTTCTGGTAGAGTGGCAAAGAGCTGTCAGGCTACTTAGAGGAATATGTGTTAAGCATTTCACAGCACCAACATTGACCATAGGTAATTGACACGACTTCAGAGATACCCAAAATCAATTCATAAAAATAAAGTATATTTTTATATAATTTCAAACACCACACGTAGTTGACAGACAAAGGACAAATGGAGTTATCAGTCTTACAGCGTTAAATAAATCAGTACTTTGCAGAGCCGTCAAATTCTAGCATTCCAGTCAATGGGAGATACACAATATGAAATTGGTCACTTGTGGGGTGAGTTCCATGGAACCCACCTGGGAGGAAAGTCTTGCTGGTCCACAGGCCAAGCCTCAACTGTTAGTACAATTTTACCTGGCTCGTGGGGTCGGGATGCAGAGGTGTGCTGGCTGTCCTTGGTGCTGAGCCTTACTTGCGTTCTTGAAGTGGGCGCCTGACCAAGAGGTGACTCACAGGTTGAGTTCAGTGAAGCCGTTTGGTTCTTTAGGTTAGAGTTGGCCTCGGACCAAAAATCACATGGCTGAACACCTCGGCGACACTCAGGTATCTTGGGTGCAGACCGTACTCCTGATTATCTGTGGTGCTGACTTTACCATGTGTGCCAATGCCGGCTGTGAGGGGATGCAAGTACTGAACAACCGAGCCAATTAGGTGGTTAGTTGAACAATGAAGATGGATCCTGGGGTATAGAGCATCGAGGAAACCAGGTGGTAGTCGGACTGACCACCAACAAGCGTTGGTGCTGGAAAGCACAGCGGTTTGAAGACTCGTCTCCTAGAGGACCAGACGAACCATGCAGGAAGTTGAGGCTCACTGAAGGTTGAAGTTGCAGGTCTCTGAGGGTGCCTAACCACTTACTTTTGGCCAGCCATGCTTTGGGGCCCAGGGGACAGTTCCTGGAAGTGCAGTCTGGTCCTGCTGTCATCAGGGGACTAGTACCTCTAGTCCTAGGGAGTCCTGGTGAAGGGGATTGGTTGCAAAGGGGTTCACCTTCCTTTTGGAACTGGTCTAGTCCATAGCGAGTCGAAGTCTAGCGGTGTGCAGATTGGTTACCACAAGTACAGTTGTTGTGCATCTCTTTGTGTAGTCCTGCCTTGTTATGGATTTGATCTCTTCTTGTTTCGGAAGAGATCTGAGGCTCTGGTGTAAGGGGGCCCCTTAAATCACATGTTTAGGAGGTATTACGAGGTATGAGGACTAGAGGCTGCCCCTGAGGTGACCACATCCAGCAGGTGTATGTTACTAAACTACCCACAACCCACTAGTTTTAAGTCTTTTCAAGATGGCATGGGCCATCTTCCACGGGACACTCCAGTTTGCCAACCCTAGAGTCAGTGGTGCAGCCTTTGAGGTTCATCGCAGTGATGGTCCATTCACTAGTCTTCCTGGCAGAGCAGAGGCGTTACCTCTGTCCCCAACAGGACTTTGTTCTGACCTCTGGGAGCGGTACCCACTCCCCAGCATAAGGCCAGATCTCTGTCTTGGAGGCAACCGCTCAGGAAAGCCCGCCAAGGAGCAGTTGTCATAGCAGGGATGCCTGGTTGATCCATCTCAGGCTTGAGTAGCTCATCCAGTTCTATTTCTGTTGCATACATGTCATTATCATAAATGTTTATTTCTGAATATCAAAATCCATAAAACACCATAGATTAAAAATGGAAATATTCAATTAACCAGTGTGCAAAATCAGCCAATCATGGCTCACACTAGATCGTAGCCTAGATTATTGAATATAAAGAGAGGACACAAATCAGAAGGCAAAATACAAATTAAACCAGGTGGGCCTTTAAAAATACAGTTAAAAGTGCTAGGGCCACAAAAGCCACATCAAAGACTTCAATGCTGCATTTCACGTTTGCGGAGAAGCCAGGCAACATGTAGAAACATGGTCATTCCAACCACAATCATCTCTCTTGTATCAAAGCGTAAAATGTGAAGTGCGAGCGCTTATTGCCTGAAAAACAAGACATTGCTCATTAGTTTTAGCCAATGCTTACGTGGTTTAGCCAGGACAAAAAAAGGCAAAATGGTGAAGTTTCTCCACAGCATAGTAGAGTGGACACCTATTCGAACTGCAATACTTCTCACCCCAAACTATACAAAAACTGTTTACCAGCAGGACCCCAAACCTCCATTTTAAGTAGAGTTGTAATGGGGTAATGCCAGGCAGAGAGTCAAAGGCCAGTTCAGAAACAGGACTGATCTCTGTTGAGAGAATTGAGAGAGTGATGCCTCTTGGAGAGTGCTATCTCTGTACTAACCACCTTGATTGCCCTCTCAAGCATTCAGTCAATGGAAGTGAGCTTGGGTGTAGGAGTATTTGAGGAGCCTCCAGCCAGAGGTACGTTTTCCCTATCTGTCAACCAGGAAGCAAACAAACAGTGCCACTAAGCAAAGAGGGGCATGGAGAGTTGGACCAGCCCAGCCTCTTCCGGGCTATTTTCTTCCGGGCACACGCCTGGCACGTCTCGAGTGCGGCCTCGGAAAAGGCATTCAGAACCGCTGTCCATTCAGGCACCCTGCCTCCAAAACGAACTGAAGCAATGGGGATGGAGTCCCACCCCAAGTGAGTGGCAAGCCCAGGCAGCACAGTGGGAGTATCCTGCGACACGGTGAGGAGAAGACGCTTCGTAGCGCTCTCCATTCAGGTACCCTGCCTCCAAGGAGGACTCCCATCCCAGGTGAATGGGAGGTATAGGCAGCACAAGCAGGAGTAAAGAGCATCCCGCACATTGGTCAGGAGAAGCGCTGTCCATTCAAGTGCCTCGTCTTTAAGAAGGAGTGAAGCCTGAGGGATGAAGTCCAACCCAGGTGAGTGGCGAGGGCAGGCCTCTTCCTTTAATAAGCTAAAATTACACATTCCAGAATGTAAAAAAATCTACTAAGTCAGACTTACACACTCACGCTTAAATGGCAGGCCTGAAATCATGAGCAGCTTACTAGGATACCAGAGCATACAGAAGATGATCTTTGAATGTCCTCCTCCATAAAGTCCCTTGTTCCATTCACCACCCAGCCAACACTGGACTTCAAAATTGCTCGCCCTTGAACATGGAGCCCAATGGAATTTATATCTACCTGACAGAACTATGAGCAATATGATGTTTGATAGTATAGTATTTTAAGCTAATCTGTGAAACTTCTGCTTCAAGCATTAAACAGAACGGGCCTTATAAAAACACCAATCACAATTAATGCTCATAAAATAACACAATTATTGAAATGTCTTTGTCAAACAGATGTTTCACCACTTAAGTGGATGGATGGGTAACAGAAAAATGACCTAGGTCATGAGCCTTAAAATGTAACTTCTGGACCATCAAAAGGATTACATTTCAGAGACCATAACTTTACTGATGTCTGAAAGGCACTGCACCTATCACATTTGTGACATCTTAAATAAAAAATACATAATTACTGATGTCTCAATCGAAACTGGAAATTGAATGGCACATAGAGTTTTATGTAAACATAACAATGAGCATGAGCCCTATCATAACATAAATATTTCAACTTCCTACATATTCAGTCCAATGCACCCTAAAGGACAATTATGTGATAAAAAAATCAGAGCAAAACCAAAAAACAACTCCTCTCAACCAATTTCAGCAGGTCAAACTAGATGGAAATTTACCAGCTGATATTTCTCATTGTAATGCTGATGTCACAGTTAGTTACATTTATTGCATCCGATAAATAATGATACCCAGGGAAACAATCATTTTGGGTGCAACAAAAATCAAGCAATTTCCGAGGCTCTCATAATTGAGGGTACTAGGTTCCTAATTGAACATTATTTAAGATCTGTTTAGGCCAGTATTAACTGAATCATAAATACAATCATATAAAAATAAAATATCCTCCTGTGGTTTCTGTTTTTCCATGTAAGAGGATATTGCATCAGAAGAATAACCCCACCCTCGGTGTCCAACTTACGTTGTTTCTATCATTGGTTGAAATCCCAGTTTAAATGTCATGTGCATCCATATAGGTTGATGCATGAATAAAATTAAGGCACGACTCTCTCCACACACAATTGGACATCTACATACAGGCTGGTTTAGCTTAGGATCAGCTCTGTTCTCCATGCATACAGTTCCAATCAGGCTTCAATAGTTCTCCTTAAATCACCTTTTCATCAGATACACAGAGTAACTCATGTTTTTCAATAATCCTTGTAGTCAGGATTTGGAAGTAGACTTTTATAGATCTTAACCAAATGAGGCTGCCTGCGTCTGGTAGTCCTACTACTTCCTTCCACTCCCTCTGTAAATGGAGAGCTTATGACTGGACCAGGTCTTTACCAGTAGCAGCTTCAGTGTTAGTTCATGACTGATATCTTGGAACCCAGGAACCAACAAGAAGGGCAACAAAAGGTTACAAAGGTTACAGTAGTCTTTATTTCAAACTCTGCCCCTTCCTGGTAGTCAACATATAGATTTTACGAAGCCCACACAACTGCTCAATGGGATGTTGTTGAGACTACTGAGTCCTTACATCAGACCGAAGTGAATCCAACTGCTTTGCCATCCCAGCTTCTTCTGCACATTAAAGCTTTTCTACCTATGTATCATTTCAGATTTTTCAACCTGTTCTTTACAGATGCGCTCATTATTGAACCTGATACCCAGACTGTCAAAAGCAGTTACTCCTTCCAATACGGTGGAATTAAACCATACTTGACATCTTACTGCCTTCCTTTTGTCTAATATTATGACTCATGTATAATGAGATCAGTAGCCCATTTGTGTGCAAGATAAAGGATTTAATTGCCTGAAAAAAATAAAAGAGGAATCAGGTGACATGCCAAGTGAGGACCATCATGCTGGATCAAAGTCAGCAAATGGACCTACTCATAAATACAGAAAATGCAAAACATATTTACTAACACTCATCCCTCATGCCATCCCAGTGCTATAGTGAAATGTTTTTTTGTCCTTCGAATGTGGACATCCACAATTGCTTGTGAGTAAGAGCTTAATGGTCACGAGATTATAGAAGAAGTGAAAGACTTGCTCAGCCTTCTCTGCACCACTTACAATCAAAGACTGCAAATGTGTACATGTTGTTTTATTCTGTCCCTTGATCGGTCGGAGCTACTTTGTCAAATATTTTGGCCAACTAATCTATTAAGGAAATAAAACAAAAGTGATACAGTTTTGGTATCTTACACTGCTAAGATGAGACAACAATGCACTTAGAGCTGCAAGTAGGGTAGAAAGCAGAGTGTAGATATTCACTGTTCACATCATGCAGTTTGCTCCTTCTTTGGTAACTAGAAATGCCAATTCTAAGAGTGCCACAAATTTAGTACCAAAATATTTCACAGAAGAAGACAAATACTGCGATTTTGAACTTCTCCTTGGCTCACTAGACCCACTGTTGTGAGTTCTCTACATAGCTCCCACAATGCATCACACTATAGACACTCCAACCACCAAGATAAAGAGTATTAATATACATTTTTGTATTGCTGTTTCAACTAGTAAATAAAGTTCACCTGGGAAATCAATCACTTTTCAACCACACAGGTTTATAGTACTTTCTATTCACTGCAGTGGACCAACTATTTGAGCACATTTTGAATGCTCTGGATATAACTGTCTTCAGCTTTTAGAAAATATGTTCCTTGAATATTACGAAGAAAATGTGTTTCTGGTGTGATAGGGATTGTGGTATGGATAGCAACCGAAGTAAAAGACAAAAATGAAGAGATATCAGCATTGGGGTCATCTTGGGACAGAATGACACACACTAATGTAAGTGTGTGTCACTGGCCCAGCATTTACCCAAACCCTTCCAAATAGATAAAATCCTATCTTCTTTCTCAAGCTCAAAGTAGTGATATAACCAAATCTAAGAGTTGAATTCTGTAATTTGCTTATATGGGTCTAAAAATGAGTGGAATGGTTTTAATTTAAAAAGAAATGTTTTAAAGTTTATATTCGTAAAAATGTTTCAATCCCAATATGTACTGCGAAACATGTTATCTGCAGTTTTAAGATCATACAGCACTTTTGGAAGTCAAATGTATCATGGAAAGAACTCTTGCATTTTGAGTGGAAATTAATTGGAAAACCAAAGCAAAGTATATGATGAAGAAAACTTGTCTGTATATATGCAAGAAATTCTGAGCTAATAATTATTGCTCCTGTTTGATAATAACTTTTGTATGAATACAAATATTAAAAACATTTCTTAAAAACAAAATGTAAAACACCAAGGTGATAGATGGAATGCTTGAATTAATCTCAAACACTGGCAATCACTTGGCCTGCATCTTAAGCCATTGTTTTTTGCTCACCATGCCACCTCAGTTTGGACCCAGCCATATGCAAATCAGTATTGACCCCGTTCTTCATGGCAACAGTTCTTCTCCAACTGCAAGGGCAGGTCCTCCATGAACTGGAGAAGCAACCTAAAACAAGTTTTGCCCTAGTTTGGACTCTTCACCTAGGTATATTGTGGCTCCAGTGGCACGGTGAGACGGAGACCCTCATCTTGGCATACCCAGCACACTTTGGGCAGCAAATGAAAAAACTTCAAAGTGATGGATGGAATGTTTGAATAGCTAAAAATAAATTTTGTCATGCCCTCCCATCCCCCTTGAAATAACACAACTAAATTATTGGACCCTGGTATTTAACTATTCAAAGAAAGGAACAGTTTTTGTGTCTTCCCTTTATGAATCAATCAATTCAGAAATTGTAGCCACAGCAGATGCCACTTGGATCTTCATGGCCTAAATTCCTGCTTATGTCCTACTAATTACAATTTAGTTGAATTTATATCTTCAATGAGGAAAATCTGTGCTTGGTGATCACACTTGTACAACATTGCCCTATTGAACAATCCATTTTGAGACTCTACTTTCATAACTTGAACCACCCATCTCAACAAATGTTGTGTGCCTGTAACTAAACACTACAAGCTCCCGTTATGGTTTGGTGGGCAGGAGTATTGAGGTGATCTTTATTTTCAAAAGTTTATCACATTGTGCACTAAAGAACACCGACCTGCAATTACAAAAATAGAACACAACCAAGAAAAAAAGGAAAAAATAAACTGGATCGTTTGCTAACAGCTAAGTAAATCTAGTTAATCATATAAGAGCAAGGCGATGTGACTGAGAAAATCTGGAAAAAACTATTCAAGAGATATTTGACAAGGATGGATGGAGTTGAGATTCACTCTAAGGGTTCACGCTGGAGAATGGAATGAAATGTGATAAAAGCACCAAATAAATGGAGGATAAACAGGAGCATAGTAATTTGCTATTATAAGTTTATTCTCTTCACCATCTGTTGATAAACAATTTCCTTGAAACCTAGAATAATTTGACCAGGCAGTCTACAGCTAACACAAAGATTCATATTTATGGACAATCATACAGCAGTAATGATACAGATTCACTTGAAGATGCTGTTATAGTTTGATTGAAAGCCAGAGAGGGTCAGTGCAGACCCAATCACATGCTCCCTTCCTTCAGCGGGTTTGCTATGGAATCAAATGTTTTTATTGTGGGAAATCATGCAAGGAACAACAGCGCTATGTGAGGGGTTAATTCATTGATATACTACAGAAAATCCAAGTCATATTAGGCATATACTTCTTAACATGTTTTCCTTAGCAGTGGTCTGGCAGACTCTCCGTATATTTAAAAGTGTTGGAAGTGGTTGTTTGTGCAAAAGAAATGAACGTTAACATACAGTATTTAATAAAGGCATCCAAGCGAGGGTCACTTCCTTAAGAAAAGAGGACTGCATCACAATACCTAGTTAACCTTAGAAAAATTCTTAAAAGATGTACAACTAAATGCCTTCAATATGAATATATCTCCCACATACAGTCACAGTATACATATCCCACATTCAATTAGAAAACATGTAAAAGTATAATTTAAGCTTCAACCATACTAATGTATTATTCCTACCTGTCCATTTCCTGTGAACACTCAAACAGGGTCTTCTTCCGAAGATGACTGTAATGTATCAGAATGAAGTAAAACTCCTCAAGGGATTCAGTAATGGAGTATGAGATGTTGTATAAATAACTGGGAATTCAAATGATTCTCACCTGCTCCTGGTGTGCTGCCAGGCGCAATGAACAGCCAGACAGCTCTAGAACCCTCATGGGCAGCCATGGCAACACAATCAGCAAATGACAAGGTTACTGCATCTTAGTAGAACATTGGAATGTTGGGAGCTCCATTGAAAACAATTAAGTTTTCCAGGCTTCTAATGGCAGGTAGGAGCCCAGAGCACCAACACTCCAAAGTTTTTGTTCACAGCTGTTGCTGTGAACAACAGCCTCATAGAGCCCGAGGAGAATGAAATCCCCTTGGGCCCTGAGTGAGGCCTTTGTTTAATTTATTAGAAAGTTCTGCCCTCTAGTGGCAGAATGTACTAATAGACTTATAGCCCTTCCTAGCTTGGTTATACCGGCATTAAAGTCCTGCACCCTTTTTAAAGAACCTCGCCTTCGGCTAGGGCTTTTAACGCTGGAGCGGGCCTTTAATGGCTGGTATAGCCTGCTACAAGTGGGCTATGAGGCTATAACTGAATGTGGGTATGTGCATATAATCTTCAGTCGCCTGCCACAGGTTTCTTCAGGTCACCACAATGTCAGTTAATAGTTAAGGAGTTACATTTGGTCATTCAAAATGTGTTATATCAGCACATACAGCTATATGATTAAAAACATGTTACCATGTTTGCATCAATTGAAACCAATTAATATCGTTTAACTATCACATTTGCATATAATGCAGTTCTTACCTAAAACATACAAACACCAGTTTGCTCAATAATATCGGGATGCCATTAATAAGGTGCAGCATGATTAGTATCTTTGTCTCTTTATTTTTGGGAGTTTTTTCTGTTAGAACCATATTAATTTAAGTGTTAGAGCGCATTAGACAGAGGCATGATTTACTTTCAGTCCCAGGAGGTGCCCTTGGTCTTCACTAATATTGGGGATTTTCTCTACTGAAAGAGTTGAAGACGGATGATTTAGTATATCTACAGATGTGGGATATTATTAACACATATTTTGTCTATGGTGAGGCTTAGTGATATGGCAACTGAAACCAATCAGACCTGCAATTTCCCGCATCATGGCACTAGAATGTAATGCCATGCATATTTAGTTTTCCTCGATTGCTCTAGGTGCTCAACACTTGCTGCGTGGCACTTGTCAGGGCTCTACTTTGATCTCAGCGCCAGATCTTTTAAAGTGCTCCAGCAAGTGCGAGGCAGGCCTAGAGAAGAGTTTTCTGTGGTTCCCACTGTAACTAGTTCTGGGTTCATGAAACTCCTACTAAGAAGAGTAGTGAAAGAGGCAAATTCCAGTAAGTTTTACCCGACAGCACCAGGAACTAACCCAGCACAGAGCAGCTGCGACCCCTGGCGTGCCGCTTGCGACCCCTAGAAATGCCTTTGCAACCCATGGCCTCAGCGGTGGCAAAATCTGTGCCAAGAACAGAACTGTGTATTGCATTATCAGCATTAGGCTTCAACTTCCTTGTTTTCTGCTCATAATTTTTATCAAATTAGTAACGAATAGTAGCCTATCATTCACTCATAGTGTAATTAAACGTGGAGCAAAAGGATCTAGATTTGGACCTCCTCCAACATTTCCGCTAAGTAAAATAAAAAGCGTTTAAATTTATGTTGTGTGCAAGCATCCTGGTTAGAGAGAGTTTGATGAGAGACTTTGTGTATGGATGAGCATGTTTGTATGTGGTACAAGAGTGAAAGTCTGTGAGTGAGAAAGTCAAAGTGATCAGAGTATGAGTTAGTGAGTGAGTGTGAAACAGTGAGTCAGTGAAAGAGGGAATGCAAGAGACTGAGTAAAAATGAATGCGTGCAAGTGAGTGTGGATGAGTGAAAAAGAGTGAGTGTGAGTGATGGGAATGAGTGTGATTACCACCTACCAGCCTCCATGCCCTAGGAAATGTCTTAGTGTAATTCCGGTAAATGTTCCCCTGACTTGTCATGTCAGCACCCTGATATAGATAATACTTATATATGCATTTGTCTGTGTTATCTTCTTATGTTAATCATGCAGTTATTGTGGAAATTCAGCAATGTTAATTATTGTGATTTAATCAAGGTTAAGGTCATGTGACATCACTTCCTGAGAATAGTCAGGGTCAGAAGTCATATTATCCAGTGATGCCCTTAACACAAAATGGCAAAACAAACAGTTGATGAGCAGAATGCTGAAAAATGCAAACATTCACCCCCAGTCACAAATATCTGGGTTTAATCAATTTTTTTTTTTTTTTCCCACCACGTCACCCAGGTTTGGACCTAGCCATATGCAAATCAGTCTTGACCCTGCTCCCCATGGGAACAGCCAGCCTGAAAGGCCAGACCAGGTCTTCCCTGGACCAGAAACAAGCATGCCAGAACCATTTTCGGGGTAACACCGCTCATCAGCAAGGCTAGCTTGAATCCCTTGGTACGGTGAGCACGGGACCCATTTCTGGTCATACCTTTCCCACTGAGGTTGACAAAGGCAAAAAGAACAGATTATGGACGGAATGCTGAACAATGCAAACATTCACCCGCAGTCACAAAGATCTGGGATTAATCCATCCGTCTTTTGCTCAACATGCCACCCAAGTTTGGACCTAGCCATATGCAAATCCGTCTTGACCCTGTTCCCCATGGGAACAGTCCAGCCCGAACTGCCAGGCCAGGTCTTCCCTGTACCATAAAAAAGCATCCTTGGACCAGTTTCAGTGTGTTACCCCTCATCAGCCAGGCTAGCTTGAAGCAACTGGCGCAGTGAGCATGGGACCCACGTCTGGGCATGCCTTTCCCACTTAGGGCGACAAAGGCAAAAAGAACAAATGATGGACGGAATGCTGAACAATGCAGATACTCACCCCCATTCACAAAGATCTGGCTTTAATCCATCTTTCTTTGTCCACAACAGCACCCGAGTTTGGACCTAGCCATATGTAGATAAGTCTTGACCCTATTCCCCAAAATGGGGCATGATGCCACTTCCACTTCTCCCTGGCATTTTTGCGAATCAAGGTCCATGCTTCAAGAGCCTTTTTCCCTAAAGACGCTCTAAGGAAGTAACCATCAAATTCCAATGGGGGTCTAATATTACCACTTGCACACCAATAACCCATACGTGTTTGTTTTTCGTTGTTATAAATAAACAATAGGATCTAGAATTTACTACTGTGCATTCCATATATATTTGTAAATGGTGACTAAGACTCAATCAGTTTTGTGAAGTCTATATTTGTGAATGAGTGAGTGCACATGAGGAGTTAAGTTGCTGAAAGATGGTGAGGAGGAGGGGAAACTTGTTTTCAGTGCTAAATAAAATCTGGGTCATCAAAGGTGATGAGTACAGCTATTTGACGTTTGTGCTTGGGTAGACCCTCCACTTATGGGCTTACATTCAGATGAAAGCCCCTTGTGGTTGTCTTCTTTGAGATTGGGATGGTTGTATTTTGGGTTTCTTTTTCAAGGCTTAGGGCTTTCTATAGTTTGATCATATGTAGCATGTGCCTTTTTATGGCTTTCAAGATGAGATTCTGGTATGCTGGGTGTTTGACACATACTGGGTGTAGTAATACAGGACAATCAAAGTCAGACTTCCATTAGTGAAGCCCATGGCTTCAGGTAGCAAATTTGACAGCCTTTCTATGCCTTAACTATAGAGGACTATGTAAGTGCAATTCACACGTATCACCATATCAAAATATAACAAAGATTGTAAGAATTATAAACATTTAAGGATGATCTGCCATACAAGTCCCCTTATCATTAACTGTAATGTCATGCATACCCCTTTTAAAGTTTCTATTATGAACTGTTTAACATGTGGGGGTGAGAGGTAGAGCGTAGAAGGGAGCAGACAGACAGGGAGCGTGTGAAGAATGAAAAAGGTTTGGCCAAGATTTTCTCTTCTGAAGATGAAACTAGTAAAGTTAATTCGAGAAACCTCTTCTGATCGTTGTGTGGCAGGAGTACACAGTTGCCACATAAACCTTATGAAATTATCTCAGTAAGATTGGCCTCATGTGTGTAGTGATGTAATATTGTGCCTGAATTATGTAGTGGGAGTCGTTTACTTTTACAAGCGAATGTTTTAAGATCTTTCGTGGATTAGATCAGGACCTGTGTGAGATGAGCCTCTGGCACAGGTGTCTTTCAGATATTACCCTCCTACAAGACAGGAACTACCCTATTGACCAACCACTAACCCTGCATAATCTTATAACCACGACCAATGGTTCAAAGTGAAGACTTTTTAAAATATCTAAGACTATATGATACCTCTAAATTAATTAATGTCAAGAATGCATACAAATGGCAGGCATCTTATCTTTTCAAAACAGACTTTTAATTTAATAACAGTGAGGTGAGCAGATGAATAATTATTACTTTGATAAGCAGAGGGGATCAGTAATCAAGTAATCACACACCAATAGAATGCAACAGTGGTTAACAGGTGTATAGCCAAAAGAAAACTTAAGACGTTTGAATTTTTTTAAAAATTAGAGTAAAATCAATAATGGCTTATACAACTAGTCTGAACCAGACAAATATTTTATTTTCTAAATCCCCTTGAATTTGAGGGCATTGTGACCCATATACCACTACAATGTCGTCATCGAGTTGTATTAACATGCAGAGCAAAAAGACAGAGTTCTGTAGAAGCGCTGACAGAATATGGACTCCATGAGATGGAATGAATGAAATAGTTGGAAAACATGGATGCAAGGCAGAAAACATATAGAAACGGGAGAGAGAAGATATTTCCAGTCATAAAAACTTCAAAAAAGTATTCTAAATAAGGAGTACCAGGCAGCTCATCCTGAGTGTCCTAAAATAAATGTATAGAAGTAGCTAAATGCTTGAAAAAAGTGCTGACACATTCAAAATGACTTTTCGACCTGTGAAGGAGTCATTCATTAGACAGTCTGAGCTTCACCCTGGAAAGCTGCATTTTATTAATTCCACCCACTATAGCATGTTAGCCTGTCTTCATCCTCTGGATTTTCTTATTTGCATGAAAACCCAAAGCTTCGAGTATCAGATAAAAGAACATTGTTTATTTCTGGTGGACATCTGAAAAAAGGACAGGGAAGTGTAGAAATGAAGAAGATTCAAAACCATTCTGTGATAATAACAATGTCATAGGCTCTGTTATGTATTTGTCGAGCTGATCATCTGATGTAAAGTGATCATTCATTCCTTTAATATATTCAAGAAACTCCATTCTGTGGTATCGAGGTAAGATGTCAATAAGTTGTTCCACATAATTAAGTCATGATTACAGAGGAGAGCAATGGAACTGCAGTACACGTGGATCCAGGCACTATCTGACATACTTTTAAGAATGCATACACCTACATGTGTTTTTTTGGGAGCCAAAAATAATGATAAAGCAGTCACAAATGTTTTGGAAGTCATAGAGTTTGCACATGGGTTGTCCAGGACCAAGAGGAGTTCTGAACTCACATTCAAACCTTTTTGCCTTTTTGAGCTTAAGGTGGTTGGATTAATGAACAACACAACAGCTTTTACGTTATCATTATTCTACTGTTCAGGGTTATGTACAGGGTAAGATCCAGAGACTATTCTGAGCACCTCTTTCACCCCTCCTATTTATGTAATCTTTCTCAGGCAGCTACTGGACCCCTACTTTTTTTACTATTGTTCCTTTTATTGTGTACTGGTTTATGGTTTTTATCTTTCTGTACGTATGTATATATTTTTTAAATCTTTTAAATGGCCCAAATTTGGACCGAATAAACTATTGATTGATTGAATGAACAACACTAACTTTGGCGTCAAGACCTAGAGATTTTAAGGTCTCAAAGATTATTGATGATTGATCGTCTAGTATGAAAAGTGCTGATGTTTACCTTTCTCACTTCTCTATTTGTGGGCATAGTTTAAAAATCACAACTCCACTGCTTCTTCCCTAATTGCATTGGTACGGTGTTCCAGGCACTCAACGGCATGTTTGGAGACTGCAAGATGGATACAACAAACAGGGTCTGGTATGAACAGAGGTCAAGTATGTGTCCATGCAGAGCAATTCGGGACAGTGGAGGAGGCACGGAAACACTGGTAATGAAGTAGCACCACTTGTGAAGGTTGAGCCACAGGTAGTGGAACATTTTCCTCAGGGCCCTGAGCTTTGGTATCCGACTCAAAACAAAATATATCTTTTGGCCATGATCTTCCCTTTTTGATTTCACAGCTGATGTTTGGAGCAATGCAGTGTCTGAAGTCCTCTGAATAGACACGTTACATGCACTCTGGGTAAAAAGAATGGTATTTTATTTCCAAGAAGCCATAAATTTCACATTTCTGAGACTGGTGTTTATGTGAAGAACCCCTTTGCTGTTGCTCAGAGCCATGATATGGGAAGGAGTGGTGAATGTTTTTTACCTCAAACTTCTAGAAAAATAGCAGGTGATTTTAGATCACACATATTTTCTTACAGCCCCTAAAACAGGACACAGTGTTATTGTACAACATGAGATGAACCTTAAATTAGCAAACTTGGAATGTGCTGTAAAAACCAACTTTACTGTGCCAAGGTAATCTATGGAATATTGTGTCCCCTGTGTAGTTATAGTTAGGTCATAAGTTCCATAGAAAGAACATTTGCCACTGTTTGACGAATCTTCATGAAACTTCCCTAAAAGAAGTTTATCTACCTCAGCTTTGTTCTGGAATGCTTCTGGCTGATATGTGAAGGTGGTTGAGGGAGGGCAGTCGGGTGGATCAGTTGGGGAAGTGTGAGAGAACAGGGCTGATTGCAGAGGCCCCCTAACTTTTTGCCCCCATTTTCCACTTTTTGCTGGTGTTTTCCTGACTCTGAGGTGCCCTGGGTACTGCTAACCAGTCCCAGGGCCTGTGTTCTGTGTAAAATCAGTATGCAAATTAGGCTAATTATAATTGGCAAAGTCAACCTACCTATAAGTCCCTAGTATATGGTAGAGCATGTAGGTTTAGGGACCCCAGCATAGGTAGTACACCCATAGGTGCACTTCTGAGGTGCCCAGTGTCATTTAAAAGGCAGGCCTTCCTTGCTGGCTGCTTTTAAATTAAAGTTATATGCAAATTCGACTTTGGAATTAAAAGTAGTTCCAAAGTCTTAAACTACCCTATTTTTACATATAAGTCACCCCTAAGGTGTGCCCTATGTGCTCCTGGGGCTGGGTGCCATGTAACTATAAGCAGGGACCTTATAAAAATAGTTTTATAAGCCCTGGTAAGGTAAAAACAGCCTAATTCGTTTTTTCATCATTGGAGTGAATGGCTTCCATAGGCTAGAATGGAGAGACTTTATTTTAATTTTAACAGTCCCCTTACGTAACAGATTCCAGAAGTTTGGTATCAAATTAATTGTTATAATAAATCCCACAACTTCCAGTTGTTGGATTTAATATAACTTGTTCAGGTAAAGAATTTTAAACTTTACCTGAAAAGTTGCCAACTTCAGCCCTGCAGTGGTTTTGCTGCTGTGCTCTGATTGGCCAGCCTCTGGCAGCTTCGCCAGGCTGCCTTGATGAGGTTTGAAGTGTCCTGGCTTCACACAAACAGATGTGCCTGTGGGAGGAGATCTCCCCTCAGCAGATGGTGAGGCAGGTACGGGGAGGGCTGCCAAACTGGTCCTCAAAGGCAGAGAAGGACATTTTGAGCAACCCAGCAACACCCCCACATCCTGCAAACCCAGACAATTAGGTGCCCCCTTGATTAGATTAGGAGAGGGCAGGAGAGGGGTGTGTTTAGGATTTTTAGCCACACCAGTGGGTGGGCTCAGCCAGATGTAACCTCCAAAAATCACTTTCAGCCATGATGGATATTTGAGGAATGTCGCTTCCTGGGATTGATTTTTGCCACACTTCCCAGGAAGTGGTCATCACAGGGGGATGGATCCTGCACCTGATTGGAGAACCAGGACCCCCTTGTTTTTCACCCAGGAGCAGGGATACAAGTGGCAGACCTGCACCCACACCTCAGATCCCTATCAGATTCCAACAAGGATGAACTACAGGAGAAGAAGGACTGCCCTTCTGGACCCCTGACCTGCACCTGGACAATGCACTCTGGAGGACTGCACCAGCTGCACACTTGGGCTTCACCACTAAAATGACTTTTTACCTGTCTTCTACTGCTTCAAGAAGGGACTCCCTGTTTGCTACAGGTACAAAGGAGATGCCCAGAATCCCCTGCATCAAGTCCTGCAAGCAGGGGCCAGCTGCCCAGCGTCCAGTGGCCCTTTGAGGATTCTGATCAGGTGCATTCTGGGAATTGTAGTTCCACCTCCCAAGGAGCACCTCAGAGCTTCTGGAACTTTGGATCAAGTTGTGGACACTTCAAGGACACAAAGAGGACCTCTGGAAGAAGATCCAGAAGTTTGGAGACGTTTGGAGCAACTCCATAAGTTGAAGAGGTGCATTATGGGAGTTGTCGTCCCATACCCCAAGAGGCACACCAGAGCCTCTGAACCCTTGGCTGGTGCTGTGGACCACTTTCCTGAATCAAACACTTCTGAAAGTAAGTGTGACAGTGTTACCTCGTGGGTGGCCTGAACTCTGGACTTACCATGTAATACTAAAACAATACGTAAAGGGGGACCTCAGATTCACACTAGTTAACCTTAGCTCAGTTCTGGTAGAGTAGCAAAGAGCTGTCAGGCTACTTAGGGGAACATGTGTTAAGTATTTCACATCACCAACATGGACAATAGGTAATTGACACGACTTCAGAGATACCCAAAATCAATTCATAAAAATAAAGTATATTTTTATATAATTTCAAACACCACATGTAGTTGACAGACAAAGGACAACTGGAGTTATCAGTCTTACAGCTTTAAATAAATCAGTACTTTGCAGAGCCATCAAATTCTAGCATTCCAGTCAATGGGAGATACACAATATGAAATTGGTCACTTGTGGGGTGAGTTCCATGGAACCCACCTGGGAGGAAAGTCTTGCTGGTCCACAGGCCAAGCCTCAATTGTTAGTACAATTTTACCTGGCTCGTGGGGTCGGGATGCAGAGGTGTGCTGGCTGTCCTTGGTGCTGAGCCTTACTCGCGTTCTTGAAGTGGGCGCCTGACCAAGAGGTGACTCACAGGTTGAGTTCAGTGAAGCCGTTTGGTTCTTTAGGTTAGAGTTGGCCTCGGACCAGAAATCACCTGGCTGAACACCTCAGCGAAACTCAGGCACCTTGGGTGCAGACCGTACTCCTGATTATCTGTGGTGCTGACTTTACCATGTGTGCCAATGCAGGCTGTGAGAGGATGCAAGTACTGAACAACCGAGCCAATGAGGTGGTTAGTTGAACAATGAAGATGGAAACCAGGTGGTAGTCGGACTGACCACACACAAGCGTTGGTGCTGGAAAGCACAGAGGTTTGAAGACTCGTCTCCTAGAGGACAAGACGAACCATGCAGGAAGTTGAGGCTCACTGAAGGTTGAAGTTGCAGGTCTCTGAAGGTGCCTAACCACTTACTTTTGGGCAGCCATGCTTTGGGGCCCAGGGGACAGTTCCTGGAAGTGCAGTCTGGTCCTGCTGTCATCAGGGGACTAGTACCTCTAGTCCTAGGGAGTCCTGGTGAAGGGGATTGGTTGCAAAGGGGTTCACCTTCCTTTTGTAACTGGTCTAGTCCATAGCGAGTCGAAGTCTAGCGGTGTGCAGATTGGCTACCACAGGTGCAGTTGTTGTGCCTCTCTTTGTGTAGTCCTGCCTTGTCATGGATTTGATCTCTTCTTGATTCAGAAGAGATCTGAGGCTCTGGTGTCAGGGTGCCCCTTAAATCACATATTTAGGAGGTATTACGAGGTATGAGGACTAGAGGCTGCCCCTGAGGTGACCACATCCAGGAGGTGTATGTTACTAAACTACCCACAACCCACTAGTTTTAAGTCTTCTCAAGATGGCATGGGCCATCTTCCACGGGACACTCCAGTTTGCCCACCCTAGAGTTGGTGGTGCAGCCTTTGAGGTTCATCGCAGTGATGGTCCATTCACTAGTCTTCCTGGCAGGGCAGAGGTGTTACCACGGTCCCCCACAGGCCTTTGTTCTGACCTCTGGGAGCGGTACCCACTCCCCAGCATAAGGCCAGATCTCTGTCTTGGAGGCAACCGCTCAGGAAAGCCCGCCAAGGAGCAGTTGTCATAGCAGGGATGCCTGGTTGATCCATCTCAGGCTTGAGTAGCTCATCCAGTTCTATTTCTGTTGCATACATGTCATTATCATAAATGTTTATTTCTGAATATCAAAATCCATAAAACACCATAGATAAAAAATGGAAATATTCAATTAACCACTGTGCAAAATCAGCCAATCATGGCTCACACTAGATCGTAGCCTAGATTATTGAATATAAAGAGAGGACACAAATCATAAGGCAAAATCCAAATTAAACCAGGTGGGCCTTTAAAAAATACAGTTAAAAGTGCTAGGGCCACAAAAGCCACATCAAAGACTTCAATGCTGCATTTCACGTTTGCAGAGAAGCCTGGCAACATGCAGAAACATGGTCATTCCAACCACAATCATCTCTCTTGTATCAAAGCGTAAAATGTGAAGTGCGGGCGCTTATTGCCTGAAAAACAAGACATTGCTCAATAGTTTTAGCCAATGTTTACGTGGTTTAGCCAGGACAAAAAAAGGCAAAATGGTGAAGTTTCTCCACAGCATAGTAGAGTGGACACCTACTCGAACTGCAATACTTCTCACCCCAAACTATACAAAAACTGTTGACCAGCAGGACCCCACACCTCCATTTCAAGCAGAGTTGTAATGGGGTAATGCCAGGCAGAGAGTCAAAGACCAGTTCATAAACAGGACTGATCTCTGTTGAGAGAATTGAGAGAGAGACGCCTCTTGGAGAGTGCTATCTCGGTACTAACCACCTTGATTGCCCTCTCAAGCATTCAGTATATGGAAGTGAGTTTGGGTGTAGGAGTATTTGAGGAGGCTCCAGCCAGAGGTACTTTTTCCCTATCTGTCAACCAGGAAGCAAACAAACAGTGCCACTAAGCAAAGAGGGGCAAAGAGAGTTGGCCCAGCCCAGCCTCTTCCGGGCTATCTTCTTCTGGGCACACGCCTGGCACGTCCCGAGTGCTGCCTAGGAAAAGGCATTCAGAACCACTGTCCATTCAGGCGCCCTGCCTCCAAAAAGGACTGAAGCAATGGGGATGAAGTCCCACCCCAAGTGAGTGGCGAGCCCAGGCAGCAGAGTGGGAGTATCCTGTGCCACGGTCAGGAGAAGACGCTTCATAGCGCTCTCCATTCAGGTACCCTGCCTCCAAGGAGGACTCCCATCCCAGGTGAATGGCGAGTATAGGCAGCACAAGCAGCAGTAAAGAGCATCCCGCACAATGGTCAGAGGAAGCGCTGTCCATTCAAGTGCCTGGTCTTTAAGAAGGAGTGAAGCCTGAGGGATGAAGTCCAACCCAGCTGAGTGGCGAGTGCAGGCCTCTTCCTTTAATAAGCTAAAATTACACATTCCAGAATGTAAAGAAATCTACTAAGTCAGACTTACACACTCACGCCTTTAATGGAAGGCCTGAAATCATGAGCAGCTTACTAGGATAACAGAGCATACAGAAGATGATCTTTGAATGTCCTCCTCCATAAAGGCCCTTGTTCCATTCACCACCCAGCCAACACTGGACTTCAAAATTGCTCGCCCTTGAACATAGAGCACAATGGAATTTATATCTACCTGACAGAACTATGAGCAATATGATGTTTGATAGTATAGTATTTTATGCTAATCTGTGAAACTTCTGCTTCAAGCATTAAACAGAACAGGCCTTATAAAAACACCAATCACAATTAATGCTCATAAAATAACACAATTATTGAAATGTCTTTGTCAAACAGAAGTTTCACCACTTAAGTGGATGGATGGGTCACAGACAAAATGACCTAGGACATGAGACTTAAAATTTAACTTCTGGAGCATCAAAAGGCTTACATTTCAGAGACCATAACTTTACTGATGTCTGAAGGGCACTGCACCTATCACATTTGTGACATCTTAAATAAAAAATACATAATTACTGATGTCTCAATGAAAACTGGAAATTGAATAGCGCATAGAGTTTTATGTAAACATAACAATAAGCATGAGCCCTATCTTAACATAAATATTTCTACTTCCTACATATTCAGTCCAATGCACCCTAAAGGACAATTATGTGATAAAAAATCAGAGCAAAACCAAAAAACAACTCCTCCCAACCAATTTCAGCAGGTCAAACTAGATGGAAATTTACCAGCTGATATTTCTCATTGTAATGCTGATGTCATAGTTAGTTACATTTATTGCATCCGATAAATAATGATACCCAGGGAAACAATAATTTTGGGTTCAACAAAAATCAAGCAATTTCCGAGGCCCTCATAATTGAGGGTACTAGGTTCCTAATTGAACATTATTCAAGATCTGTTTAGACCAGTATTAACTGAATCATAAATACAATCATATAAAAATAAAATATACTCCTGTGGTTTCTGTTTTTCCATGTAAGAGGATATTGCATCAGAAGAATAACCCCACCCTCGGTCTCCAACTTACGTTGTTTCTGTCATTGGTTGAAATCCCAGTTTAAATGTCATGTGCATCCATATAGGTTGATGCATGAATAAAATTAAGGCACGACTCTCTCCACACACAATTGGACATCTACATACAGGCTGGTTTAGCTTAGGATCAGCTCTGTTCTCCATGCATACAGTTCCAATCAGGCTTCAATAGTTCTCCTTAAATCACCTTTTCATCAGATACACATAGTAACTCATGTTTTTCAATAATCCTTGTAGTCAGGATTTGGAAGTAGACTTTTATAGATCTTAACCAAATGAGGCTGCCTGTGTCTGGCAGTCCTACTACTTCCTTCCACTCCCTCTGTAAATGGAGAGCTTATGACTGGACCAGGTCTTTGCCAGTAGCAGCTTCAGTGTTAGTTCATGACTGATATCTTGGAACCAAGGAACCAACAAGAAGGGCAACAAAAGGTTACAAAGGTTACAGTAGTCTTTATTTCAAACTCTGCCCCTTCCTCATAGTCAACATATAGATTTTACGAAGCCCACACAACTGCTCAATGGGATGTTGTTGAGACTACTGAGTCCTTACATCAGACTGAAGTGAATCCCACTGCTTTGCCATCCCAGCTTCTTCTGCACATTAAAGCTTTTCTACCTATGTATCATTTCAGATTTTTCCACCTGTTCTTTACAGATACGCTCATTATTGAACGTGATACCCACACTGTCAAAAGCAGTTACTCCTTCCAATATGGTGGCATTAAACCATACTTGACTTCTTACTGCCTTCCTTTTGTCTAATATTATGACTCATGTATAATGAGATCAGTAGCCCATTTGTGTGCAAGATAAAGGATTTAATTGCCTGAAAAAAATAAAAGAGGAATCAGGTGACATGCCAAGTGAGGACCATCATGCTGGATCAAAGTCAGTAAATGGACCTCCTCATAAATACAGAAAATGCAAAACATATTTACTAACACTCATCCCTCATGCCATCCCAGTGCTATAGTGAAATGTTTTTTTGTCCTTGGAATGTGGACATCCACAATTGCTTGCGTGTAAGAGCTTAATGGTCACGAGATTATAGATGAAGTGAAAGACTTGCTCAGCCTTCTCTGCACCACTTACAACCAAAGCCTGCAAATGTATACATATTGTTTTATTCTGTCCCTTGGTCGGTCGGCGCTACTTTGTCAAATATTTTGGCCAACTAATCTATTAGGGAAATAAAACAAAAGTGATACAGTTTTGGTCTCTTACACTGATGAGATGAGACAACAATGCACTTAGAGCTGCAAGTAGGGTAGAAAGCAGAGTGTGGATATTCACTGTTCACATCATGCGGTTTGCTCCTTCTTGGGTAACTAGAGATGCCAATTCTAAGAGTGCCACAAATGTAGTACCCAAATATTTCACAGAAGAAGACAAATACTGCGATGTTGAACTTCTCCTTGGCTCACTAGACCCGCTGTTGTGAGTTCTCTACATCGCTCCCACAATGCATCACACTATAGACACTCCAACCACCAAGATAATAAATTTTTCTATTGCTGATTCAACTAGTAAATAAAGTTCACCTGGGAAATCAATCACTTTTCAACCACACAGGTTTATAGTACTTTCTATTCACTGCAGTGGACCAACCATTTGAGCACATTTTGAATGCTCTGGATATAACTGTCTTCAGCTTTTAGAAAATATGTTCCTTGAATATTAAGAAGAAAATGTGTTTCTGGTGTGATAGGGAATGTGATATAGATAACAACAGAAGTCAAAGACAAAAATTAAGAGATATCAGCATTGGGGTCATCTTGGGACATAATGACACACACTAATGTAAGTGTGTGTCACTGGCCCAGCATTCACCCAAACCCTTCCAAATAGATAAAATCCTATCTTCTTTCTCAAGCTCAAAGTAGTGATATAACCGAATCTAAGAGTTGAATTCTGTAATTTGCTTATATGGGTCTAATGAGTGGAATGGTTTTAATTTAAAAAAAATTTTTTAAAAGTTTATATTCGTAAAAATGTTTCAATCCCAATATGTACTGCGAAACATGTTATCTGCAGTTTTAGGATCATACAGCACTTTTGGAAGTCAAATGTATCATGGAAAGAACTCTTGCATTTCGAGTGGAAATTAATTGGAAAACCAAAGCAACATATATGATGAAGAAAACTTGTCTGTATATATGAAAGAAACTCTGAGCTAATAATTATTGTTCCTGTTTGATAATAACTTTTGTATGAATACAAATATTAAAAACAAAATGTAAAACACCAAGGTGATAGATGGAATGCTTGAATTAATCTCAACCACTGGCAATCACTTGGCCTGCATCTTAAGCCATTGTTTTTTGCTCACCATACCACCTCAGTTTGGACCCAGCCATATGCAAATCAGTATTGACCCCGTTCTTCATGGCAACAGTTCTTCTCCAACTGCAAGGGCAGGTCCTCCATGAACTGGAGAAGCAACCTAAAACAAGTTTTGCCCTAGTTTGGACTCTTCACCTAGGTATATTGTGGCTCCAGTGGCACGGTGAGACGGAGACCCTCATCTTGGCATACCCAGCACACTTTGGGCAGCAAATGAAAAAACTTCAAAGTGATGGATGGAATGCTTGAATAGCTAAAAAATAAATATTGTCATGCCCTCTCATCCCCCTTGAAATAACACAACTAAATTATTGGACCCTGGTATTTAACTATTCAAAGAAAGGAACAGTTTTTGTGTCTTCCCTTTATGAATCAATCAATTCAGAAATTGTAGCCACAGCAGATGCCACTTGGATCTTCATGGCCTAAATTCCTGCTTATGTCCTACTAATTACAATTTAGTTGAATTTATATCTTCAATGAGGAAAATCTGTGCTTGGTGATCACACTGGGACAACATTGCCCTATTGAACAATCCATTTTGAGACTCTACTTTCATAACTTGAACCACCCATCTCAACAAATGTTGTGTGCCTGTAACTAAACACTACAAGCTCCCGTTATGGTTTGGTGGGCAGAAGTATTGAGGTGATCTTTATTTTCAAAAGTTTATCACATTGTGCACTAAAGAACACCGACCTGCAATTACAAAAATAGAACACAACCAAGAAATAAAGGAAAAAATAAACTGGATCGTTTGCTAACAGCTAAGTAAATCTAGTTAATCATATTAGAGCAAGGCGATGTGACTGAGAAAATCTGGAAAAAACTATTCAAGAGATATTTGACAAGGATGGATGGAGTTGAGATTCACTCTAAGGGTTCACGCTGGAGAATGGAATGAAATGTGATAAAAGCACCAAATAAATGGAGGATAAACAGGAGCATAGTAATTTGCTATTATAAGTTTATTCTCTTCACCATCTGTTGATAAACAATTTCCTTGAAACCTAGAATAATTTGACCAGGCAGTCTACAGCTAACACAAAGATTCATATTTATGGACAATTATACAGCAGTAATGATACATATTCACTTGAAGATACTGTTATAGTTTGATTGAAAGCCAGAGAGGATCAGTGCAGACCCAATCACATGCTCCCTTCCTTCAGCGGGTTTGCTATGGAATCAAATGTTTTTATTGTGGGGAATCATGCAAGGAACAACAGCGCTATGTGAGGGGTTAATTCATTGATATACTACAGAAAATCCAAGTCATATTAGGCATATACTTCTTAATATGTTTTCCTTAGCAGTGGTCTGGCAGACTGTCCGTATATTTAAAAGTGTTGGAAGTGGTTGTTTGTGCAAAAGAAATGAACGTTAACATACAGTATTTAATAAAGGCATCCAAGCGAGGAGTCACTTCCTTAAGAAAAGAGGACTGCATCACGATACCTAGTTAACCTTAGAAAAATTCTTAAAAGATGTACAACTGAATGCCTTCAATATGAATATATCTCACACATAAAGTCACAGTATACATATCCCACATTCAATTAGAAAACATGTAAAAGTATAATTTAAGCTTCAACCATACTAATGTATTATTCCTACCTGTCCATTTCCTGTGAACATTCAAACAGGGACTTCTTCCGAAGATGACTGTAATGTATCAGAATGCAGTAAAAATCTTCAAGGGATTCAGTAATGGAGTATGAGATGTTGTATAAATAACTGGGAATTCAAATGATTCTCACCTGCTCCTGGTGTGCTGCCATGTGCAATGAACAGCCAGACAGCTCTAGAACCCTCATGGGCAGCCATGGCAACACAATCAGCAAATGACAAGGTTACTGCATCTTAGTAGAACATTGGAATGTTGGGAGCTCCATTGAAAACAATTAGGTTTTCCAGGCTTCTAATGGCAGGTAGAAGCCCAGAGCACCAACACTCCAATGTTTTTGTTCACAGCTGTTGCTGTGAACAACAGCCTCATAGAGCCCGAGGAGAATGAAATCCCCTCGGGCCCTGAGTGAGGCCTTTGTTTAATTTATTTGAAAGTTCTGCCCTCTAGTGGCAGAATGTACTAATAGCCTTATAGCCCTTCCTAGCTTGGTTATACCGGCATTAAAGTCCTGCACCCTTTTTAAAGAACCTCGCCTTCGGCTAGGGCTTTTAACACTGGAGCGGGCCTTTAATGGCTTGTATAGGCTGCTATAGTGGGCTTTGAGGCTATAACTGAATGTGGGTATGTGCATATAATCTTCAGTCGCCTGCCACAGGTTTCAGGTCATCACAATGTCAGTTAATAGTTAAGGAGTTACATTTGGTCATTAAAAATGTGTTAAATGAGCACATACAGCTATATGATTAAAAACATGTTACCATGTTTGCATCAAATGAAGGCAATTAATATTGTTTAACTATCACATTTGCATATAATGCATTTCTTACCTAAAACATACAAACACCAGTTTGCTCACTAATATCGGGATGCCATTAATAAGGTGTAGCATGATTACTATCTTTGTGTCTTTATTTTTGGGAGTTTTTCTCTGTGAGAACCAGACTAATTTAGGTGTTAGTGCCCTTGGTCTTCACTAATATTGGGGATTTTCTCTACTGAAAGAGTTGAAGACGGCTGATTTAGTAAATCTACAGATGTGGGATATTATTAACACATATTTTGTCTATGGTGAGGCTTAGTGATATGGCAACAGAAACCAATCAGACCTGCAATTTCCCGCATCACGGCACTAGAATGTAATGCCATGCATATTTCGTTTTCCTCGATTGCTCTAGGTGCTCAACACTCGCTGCGTGGCACTTGTCAGGGCTCTACTTTGATCTCAGCGCCAGATCTTTTAAAGTGCTCCAGCAAGAGCGAGGGAGGCCTAGAGAAGAGTTTTCTGTGGTTCCCACTGTAACTAGTTCTGGGTTCATGAAACTCCTACTAAGAAGAGTAGTGAAAGAGGCAAATTCCAGTAATTTTTCCCAGACAGCATCAGGAACTAACCCAGCACAGAGCAGCTGCGACCCCTGGCGTGCCGCTTGTGACCCCTAGAAATGCCTTTGCAACCCATGGCCTCAGCAGTGGCAAAATCTGTGCCAAGAACAGAACTGTGTATTGCATTATCAGCATTAGGCTTCAACGTCCTTGTTTTCTGCTCATAATTTTTATCACATTAGTAACGAATAGTAGCCTATCATTCACTCATAGTGTAATTAAACGTGGAGCAGAAGGAGCTAGATTGGGACCTCCTCTAACATTTCCGCTAAATAAAATAAAAAGCGTTTAAATGTATGTTGTGTGCGAGCATACTGGTTAGAGCGAGTTTGATGAGAGACTTCGTGTATGGATGAGCATGTTTGTATGTGGTACAAGAGTGAAAGTCTGTGAGTGAGAAAGTCAAAGTGATCAGAGTATGAGTTAGTGAGTGAGTGTGAAACAGTGAGTCAGTGAAAGAGGGAATGCAAGAGACTGAGTAAAAATGAATGCGTGCAAGTGAGTGTGGATGAGTGAAAAAGAGTGAGTGTGAGTGATGGGAATGAGTGTAATTACCACTACCAGCCTCCATGCCCTAGGAAATGTCTTAGTGTAATTCTGGTAAATGTTCCCCTGACATCTCATGTCAGCACCCTGATATAGATAATATTTATACAGGCATTTGTCTGTGTTATCTTCTTATGTTAATCATGCAGTTATTGTGGAAATTCAGCAATGTTAATTATTGTGATTTAATCAAGGTTAAGGTCATGTGACATCACTTCCTTAGAATAGTCAGGATCAGAAGTCATATTATCCAGTGATGCCCTTAACACAAAATGGCAAAACAAACAGTTGATGGGCAGAATGCTGAAAAATGCAAACATTCACCCCCAGTCACAAAGATCTGGGTTTAATCAATTGTTTTTTTTTTCCCCACCACTTCATCCAGGTTTGGACCTAGCCATATGCAAATCAGTCTTGACCCTGCTCCCCATGGGAACAGTCCAGCCTGAAAGGCCAGACTAGGTCTTCCCTGGACCAGAAACAAGCATGCCGAAACCAGTTTCGGGGTAACACCACTCATCAGCAAGGCAGGCTTGAATCCCTTGGTGCTGTGAGCACGGGACCCATCTCTGGTCATACCTTTCCCACTGAGGTTGACAAAGGCAAAAAGAACAGATGATGGACGGAATGCTGAACAATGCAAACATTCACCCCCAGTCACAAAGATCTGGGATTAATCCATCGGTCTTTTGCTCAACATGCCACCCAAGTTTGGACCTAGCCATATGCAAATCCGTCTTGACCCTGTTCCCCATTGGAACAGTCCAGCCCGAACTGCCAGGCCAGGACTTCCCTGGACCATAAAAAAGCATCCTTGGACCAGTTTCAGTGTGTTACCCCTCATCAGCCAGGCTAGCTTGAAGCGAATGGCGCAGTGAGCATGGGACCCACGTCTGGGCATGCCTTTCCCACTTTGGGCGACAAAGGCAAAAAGAACAGATGATGGACGGAATGCTGAACAATGCAGATACTCACCCCCAATCACAAAGATCTGCGTTTAATCCATCTTTCTTTGTCCACAACAGCACCCGAGTTTGGACCTAGCCATATGTAGATAAGTCTTGACCCTATTCCCCAAAATGGGGCATGATGCCACTTCCACTACTCCCTGGCATTTTTGCGAATCAAGGTCCATGCTTCAAGAGCCTTTTTACCTAAAGACGCTCTAAGGAAGTAACCATAAAATTCCAATGGGGGTCTAATATTACCATCTGCACACCAATAACACATAAATGTTTGTTTTTCGTTGTTATAAATAAAGAATAGGATCTAGAATTTACTACTGTGCATTCCATATATATTTGTAAATGGTGACTAAGACTCAATCAGTTTTGTGGAGTCTATATTTGTGAATGAGTGAGTGCAAATCAGGAGTTAAGTTGCTGAAAGATGGTGAGGAGGTGGGGAAACTTGTTTTCAGTGCCAAATAAAATCTGGATCATCAAAGGTGATGAGTACATCTATTTGACGTTTGTGCTTGGGTAGACCCTCCACTTATGGGCTTACATTCAGATGAAAGTCCCTTGTGGTTGTCTTGTTTGAGATTGGGATGGTTGTATTTTGGGTTTCTTTTTCAAGGCTTAGGGCTTTGTATAGTTTGATCATATGTAGCATGTGCCTTTTTATGGCTTTGAAGATGAGATTCTGGTATGCTGGGTGTTTGACACATACTGCGTGTAGGAATACAGGAGAATCAAAGTCAGACTTCCATTAGTGAAGCCCATGGCTTTAGGTGCCAAATTTGACAGCCTTTCTATGCCTTCACTATAGAGGACTATGTAAGTGCAATTCACACGAATCACCATATCAAAATATAACAAAGATTGTAAGAAATATAAACATTTAAGGATGATCTGCCATATAAGTCCCCTTATCATTAACTGTAATGTCATGCATACCCCTTTTAAAGTTTCTATTATGAACTGTTTAACATGTGGGGGTGAGAGGTAGAGCGTAGAAGTGAGCAGACAGAGAGGGAGCTTGTGAAGAAGGAAAAAGGTTTGGCCGAGATTTTCTCTTCTGAAGATGAAACTAGTAAAGTTAATTCGAGAAACCTCTTCTGATCGTTGTGTGGCAGGACTACACAGTTGCCACATAAACCTTATGAAATGATCTCAGTAAGACTGGCCTCATGTTTGTAGTGATGTAATATTGTGCCTGGAATATGTAGTGGGAGTCGTTTACTTTTACAAGCGAATGTTTTAAGATCTTTCGTGGATTAGATCAGGACCTGTGTGAGATGAGCCTCTGGCACAGGTGTCTTTCAGATTTTACCCTCCTTCAAGACAGGAACTACCCTATTGACCAACCACTAACCCTGCATAATCTTATAACCACGACCAATGGTTCAAAGTGAAGACTTTTTAAAATATCTAAGACTATGTGATACCTCTAAATGAATTCATGTCAAGAATGCACACAAATGGCAGGCATCTTATCTTTTCAAAACAGACTTTTAATTTAATAACAGTGAGGTGAGCAGATGAATAATTATTACTTTGATAAGCAGAAGGGATCAGTAATCAAGTGATCACACACCAATAGAATGCAACAGTGGTTAACAGGTGTATAGCCAAAAGAGAACTTAAGATGTTTGAATTTCAAAAAAAGTTAGAGTAAAATCAATAATGGCTTATACGACTGAACCAGACAAATATTTTATTTTCTTATTCCCCTTGAATTTGAGGGCATTGTGACCCATATACCACAACAATGTCGTCATCGAGTTGTACAAGCGCTGACAGAATATGAACTCAATGACATGGAATGAATGAAATAGTTGGAAAACATGGATGCAAGGCAGAAAACATATAGAAACGGGAGAGAGAAGATATTTCCAGTCATAAAAACTTCAAAAAAGTATTCTAAATAAGGAGTACCAGGCTGCTCATCCTGAGTGTCCTAAAATAAATGTATAGAAGTAGCTAAATGCTTTAAAAAAGTGCTGACACATTCAAAATGACATTTCCACCTGTGAAGGAGTCATTCATTAGACATTCTGAGCTTCACCCTGGAAAGCTGCATCCTATTTATTAATTCCACCCACTATAGCATGTCAGCCTGTCTTCATCTTCTGGATTTTCTTATTTGCATGAAAACCCAAAGCTTCGAGTATCAGATAAAAGAACATTGTTTATTTCTGGTGGACATCTGAAAAAAGGACAGGGAAGTGTAGAAATGAAGAAGATTCAAAACCATTCTGTGATAATAACAATGTCATAGGCTCTGTCATGTATTTATCGAGCTGATCATCTGATCTAAAGTGATCATTCATTCCTTTGATATATTCAAGAAACTCCATTCTGTGGTATCGAGGTAAGATGTCAATAAGTTGTTCCACATAATTACGTCATAATTACAGAGGAGAGCAATGGAACTGCAGTACACATGGATCCAGGCACTATCTGACATACTTTTAAGAATGCATACACCTACATGTGTTTTTTTGTGAGCCAAAAATAATGATAAAGCAGTCAAAAATGTTTTGGAAGTCATAGAGTTTGCACATGGGTTGTCCAGGACCAAGAGGAGTTCTGAACTCACATTCAAACCTTTTTGCCTTTTTGAGCTTAAGGTGGTTGGATTAATGAACAACACCAACTTTGGCGTCAAGACCTAGAGATTTTAAGGTCTCAAAGATTATTGATGATTGATCCGCTAGTATGAAAAGTGCTGATGTTTACCTTTCTCACTTCTCTATTTGTGGGCATAGTTTAAAAATCACAACTCCACTGCTTCTTCCCTAATTGCATTGGTATGGTGTTCCAGGCACTCAAGGGCATGTTTAGAGACTGCAAGATGGATACAGCAAACAGGGTCTGGTATGAACAGAGGTCAAGTATGTGTCCATGCAGAGCAATTCGGGACAGTGGAGGAGGCACGGAAACAGTGGTAATGAAGTAGCACCACTTGAGAATGTTGAGCCACAGATAGTGGAACATTTTCCTCAGGGCCTTGAGCTTTGGTATCTGACTCAAAACAAAATATATCTTTTGGCCATGATCTTCCCTTTTTGTTTTCACAGCTGATGTTTGGAGCAATGCAGTGTCTGCAGTCCTCTGAATAGACACGTTACATGCAGTCTGGGTAAAAAGAATGGTATTTTATTTCCAAGAAGCCATAAATGGCACATTTCTGAGACTGGTGTTTATGTGAAGAACCCCTTTGCTGTTGCTCAGAGCCATGATATGGGAAGGAGTGGTGAATGTTTTTTACCTCAAACTTCTAGAAAAATAGCAGGTGATTTTAGATCACACATATTTTCTTACAGCCCCTAAAACAGGACACACTTATTGTGCAACATGAGATGAATCTTAAATTTGCAAACTTGGAATGTGCTGTAAGAACCAACTTTACTGTGCCAAGGTAATCTATGGAATATTGTGTCTCCTGTGTAGTTATAGTTAGGTCATAAGTTCCATAGAAAGAACATTTGCCACTGTTTGACGAATCTTCATGAAACTTCCCTAAAAGAAGTTTATCTACCTCAGCTTTGTTCTGGAATGCTTCTGGCTGATATGTGAAGGTGGTTGAGGGAGGGCAGTCTGATGGATCAGTTGGGGAAGTGGGAGAGAACAGGGCTGATTGCAGAGGCCCCCTAACTTTTTGCCCCCATTTTCCACTTTTTGCTGGTGTTTTCCTGACTCTGATGGTGCCCTGGGTACTGCTAACCAGTCCCAGGGCCTGTGCTCTGTGTAAAATCAGTATGCAAATTAGGCTAATTATAATTGGCTAAGTCAACCTGCCTATAAGTCCCTAGTATATGGTAGGACATGTAGGTTTAGGGACCCCAGCATAGGTAGTACACCCATAGGTGCACTGCTGAGGTACCCAGTGTCATTTAAAGGGCAGGCCTGCCTTGCTGGCTGCTTTTAAATTAAAATTATATGCAAATTCGACTTTGGAATTAAAAGTAGTTCCAAAGTCTTAAACTACCTTCTTTGTACATATAAGTCACCCCTAAGGTGTGCCCTATGTGACCCTAGGGCTGGGTGCCATGTAACTATAAGCAGAGACCTTATAAAAAATAGTTTTATAAGCCTTGGTAAGGTAAAAACAGCCAAATTTGTTTTTCCCTCATTGTAGTGAATGGCTTCCATAGGCTAGAATGGGGAGACTTTATTTTAATTTTAAAAGTCCCCTTACGTAACAGATACCAGAAGTTTGGTATCAAATTAATTGTTGTAATAAATCCCACAACTTCCAGTTTTTGGATTTAATATAACTTGTTCAGATAAAGAGTTTTAAACTTTACCTGAAAAGTTGCCAACTTCAGCCCTGCAGTGGTTTTGCTGCTGTGCTCTGATTGGCCAGCCTCTGGCAGCCTGGCCAGGCTGCCTTGATGAGGTGTGAAGTGTCCTGGCTTCACACAAAGAGATGTGCCTGTGGGAGGAGATCTCCCCTCAGCAGATGGTGAGGCAGGAAGGGGGAGGGCTGCCAAACTGGTCTTCAAAGGCAGAGAAGGACATTTGGAGCAACCCAGCAACACCCCCACATCCTGCAAACCCAGACAATTAGGTGCCCCCTTGATTAGATTAGGAGAGGGCAGGAGAGGGGTGTGTTTAGGATTTTTAGCCAAACCAGTGGGTGGGCTCAGCCAGATGTAACCTCCAAAAATCACTTTCAGCCATGATGGATTTTTGAGGAATGTCGCTTCCTGGGATTGATTTTTGCCACACTTCCCAGGAAGTGGTCATCACAGGGGGATGGATCCTGCACCTGATTGGAGGACCAGGACCCCCCAGTTTCTCACCCAGGAGCAGGGATAAAAGTGGCAGACCTGCACCCACACCTCAGATCCCTATCAGATTCCAACAAGGAAGAACTACAGGAGAAGAAGGACTGCCCTTCTGGACCCCTGACCTGCACCTGGACAATGCACTCTGGAGGACTACACCAGCTGCACACTTGGGCTTCACCACTAAAAGGACTTTACCTTTCTTCTACTGCTTCAAGAAGGGACTCCCTGTTTGCTACAGGTACAAAGGAGTTGCCCAGAGTCCCCTGCATCAAGTCCTGCAAGCAGAGCCCAGCTGACCAGCGCCCAGTGGCCCTTTGAGGATTCTGATCAGGTGCATTCTGGGAATTGTAGTCCTACCTCCCAAGTTGCAACTCAGAGCTTCTGGAACCTTGGATCAAGTTGTGGACACTTCAAGGACACATTGAGGACCTCTGGAAGAAGATCCAGAAGTTTGGAGACGTTTGGAGCAACTCCATAAGTTGAAGAGGTGCATTATGGGAGTTGTCGCCCCAGACCCCAAGAGGCACACCAGAGCCTCCGAACCCTTGGCTGGTGCTGTGGACCACTTTCCTGAATCAAACACTTCTGAAATTAAGTGTGACAGTGTTACCTCATGGGTGGCCTGAACTCTGGACTTACCATGTAATACTAAAACAATACATAAAGGGGGACCTCAGACTCACAGTAGTTAACCTTAGCTCAGTTTTGGTAGAGTGGCAAAGAGCTGTCAGGCTACTTAGAGGAACATGTGTTAAGCATTTCACAGCACCAACATGGACCATAGGTAATTGACACGACTTCAGAGATACCCAAAATCAATTCATAAAAATAAAGTATATTTTTATATAATTTCAAACACCACACGTAGTTGACAGACAAAGGACATCTGGAGTTATCAGTCTTACAGCTTTAAATAAATCAGTACTTTGCAGAGCTGTCAAATTCTAGCATTCCAGTCAATGGGAGATACACAATATGAAATTGGTCACTTGTGGGGTGAGTTCCATGGAACCCACCTGGGAGGAAAGTCTTGCTGGTCCACAGGACAAGCCTCAACTGTTAGTACAATTTTACCTGGCTCGTGGGGTCGGGATGCAGAGGTGTGCTGGCTGTCCTTGGTGCTGAGCCTTACTTGCGTTCTTGAAGTGGGCGCCTGACCAAGAGGTGACTCACAGGTTGAGTTCAGTGAAGCCGTTTGGTTCTTTAGGTTAGAGTTGGCCTAGGACCAGAAATCACCTGGCAGAACACCTCTGCAACACTCAGGCATCTTGGGTGCAGACCGTACTCCTGATTATCTGTGGTGCTGACTTTACCATGTGTGCCAATGCAGGCTGTGAGGGGATGCAAGTACTGAACAACCGAGCCAATGAGGTGGTTAGTTGAACAATGAAGATGGATCCTGGGGTGTAGAGCATCGAGGAAACCAGGTTGTAGTCGGACTGACCACCAACAAGCGTTGGTGCTGGAAAGCACAGCGGTTTGAAGACTCGTCTCCTAGAGGACCAGACGAACCATGCAGGAAGTTGAGGCTCACTGAAGGTTGAAGTTGCAGGTCTCTCAAGGTGCCTAACCACTTACTTTTGGACAGCCATGCTTTGGGGCCCAGGGGACAGTGCCTGGAAGTGCAGTAGTGTCCTGCTGTCATCAGGGGACTAGTAACTATAGTCCTAGGGAGTCCTGGTGAAGGGGATTGGTTGCAAAGGGGTTCACCTTCCTTTTTGAACTGGTCTAGTCCATAGCGAGTAGAAGTCTAGCGGTGTGCAGACTGGCTACCACAGGTGCAGTTGTTGTGCCTCTCTTTGTGTAGTCCTGCCTTCTCATGGATTTGATCTCTTCTTGTTTCAGAAGAGATCTGAGGCTCTGGTGTCAGCAGGCCCCTTAAATCACATATTTAGGAGGTATTACGAGGTATGAAGACTAGAGGCTGCCCCTGAGGTGACCACATCCAGCAGGTGTATGTTACTAAACTACCCACAACCCACTAGTTTTAAGTCTTTTCAAGATGGCATGGGCCATCTTCCACGCGACGCTCCAGTTTGCACACCCTAGAGTCAGTGGTGCAGCCTTTGAGGTTCATCGCAGTGATGGTCCATTCACTAGTCTTCCTGGCAGGCCAGAGGTGTTACCTCTGTCCCCCACAGGCCTTTGTTCTGACCTCTGGGAGCGGTACCCACTCCCCAGCATAAGGCCAGATCTCTGTCTTAGAGGCAACCGCTCTGGAAAGCCCGCCAAGGCGCAGTTGTCATAGCAGGGATGCCTGGGTGATCCATCTCAGGCTTGAGTAGCTCATCCAGTTCTATTTCTGTTGCATACATGTCATTATCATAAATGTTTATTTCTGAATATCAAAATCCATAAAACACCACAGATTAAAAATGGAAATATTCAATTAACCACTGTGCAAAATCAGCCAATCATGGCTCACACTAGATCGTAGCCTACATTATTGAATATAAAGAGAGGACACAAATCATAAGGCAAAATCCAAATTGAACCAGGCGGGCCTTTAAAAATACAGTTAAAAGTGCTAGGGCCACAAAAGCCACATCAAAGACTTCAATGCTGCGTTTCACGTTTGCGGAGAAGCCAGGCAACATGCAGAAACATGGTCATTCCAACCACAATCATCTCTCTTGTATCAAAGCGTAAAATGTGAAGTGCGGGCGCTTATTGCCTGAAAAACAAGACATTGCTCAATAGTTTTAGCCAATGCTTACGTGGTTTAGCCAGGACAAAAAAAGGCAAAATGGTGAAGTTTCTCCACAGCATAGTAGAGTGGACACTTACTCGAACTGCAATACTTCTCACCCCAAACTATACAAAAACTGTTTACCAGCAGGACACCACACCTCCATTTCAAGTAGAGTTGTAATGGGGTAATGCCAGGCAGAGAGTCAAAGACCAGTTCATAAACAGGACTGATCTCTGTTGAGAGAATTGAGAGAGAGACGCCTCTTGGAGAGTGCTATCTTGGTACTAACCACCTTGATTGCCCTCTCAAGCATTCAGTCAATGGAAGTGAGTTTGGGTGTAGGAGTATTCGAGGAGGCTCCAGCCAGAGGTACTTTTTCCCTATCTGTCAACCAGGAAGCAAACAAACAGTGCCACTAAGCAAAGAGGGGCAAAGAGAGTTGGCCCAGCCCAGCCTCTTCCGGGCTATCTTCTTCCGGGCACACGCCTGGCACGTCCCGAGTGCGGCCTAGGAAAAGGCATTCAGAACCGCTGTCCATTCAGGTGCCCTGCCTCCAAAAAGGACTGAAGCAATGGGGATGAAGTCCCACCCCAAGTGAGTGGCGAGCCCAGGCAGCACAGTGGGTTTATCCTGCGCCACAGTCAGGAGAAGATGCTTCGTAGCGCTCTCCATTCAGGTACCCTGCCTCCAAAGAGGACTCCCATCCCAGGTGAATGGAGAGTATAGGCAGCACAAGCAGCAGTAAAGAGCATCCCGCACAATAGTCAGAAGAAGCGCTGTCCATTCAAGTGCCTCGTCTTTAAGAAGGAGTGAAGCCTGAGGGATGAAGTCCAACCCAGGTGAGTGGCGAGTGCAGGCCTCTTCCTTTAATAAGCTAAAATTACACATTCCAGAATGTAAAAAAATCTACTAAGTCAGACTTACACACTCACGCCTTAAATGGCAGGCCTGAAATCATGAGCAGCTTACTAGGATACCAGAGCATACAGAAGATGATCTTTAAATGTCCTCCTCCATAAAGGCCCTTGTTCCATTCACCACCCAGCCAAAACTGGACTTCAAAATTGCTCGCCCTTGAACATGGAGCCCAATGGACTTTATATCTACCTGACAGAACTATGAGCAATATGATGTTTGATAGTATAGTATTTTATGCTAATCTGTGAAACTTCTGCTTCAAGGATTAAACAGAACGGGCCTTATAAAAACACCAATCACAATTAATGCTCATAAAATAACACAATTATTGAAATGTCTTTGTCAAACAGATGTTTCACCACTGAAGTGGATGGATGGGTCACAGAAAAAATGACCTAGGACATGAGCCTGAAAATTTAACTTCTGGAGCATCAAAAGGCTTACATTTCAGAGACCATAACTTTACTGATGTCTGAAGGGCACTGCACCTATCACATTTGCGACATCTTAAATAAAAAATATATAATTACCGATGTCTCAATCAAAACTGGAAATTGAATGGCACATAGAGTTTTATGTAAACATAACAATAAGCATGAGCCCTATCATAACATAAATATTTCTACTTCCTACATATTCAGTCCAATGCACCCTACAGGACAATTATGTGATAAAAAAATCAGAGCAAAACCAAAAAACAACTCCTCCCAACCAATTTCAGCAGGTCAAACTAGATGGAAATTTACCAGCTGATATTTCTCATTGTAATGCTGATGTCATAGTTAGTTACATTTATTGCATCTGATAAATAATGATACCCAGGGAAACAATCATTTTGGGTGCAACAAAAATCAAGCAATTTCCGAGGCTCTCATAATTGAGGGTACTAGGGGCCAGATGTAGCAAGGCATTAGCGCCTCGCAAACGGCGAAAAACGCCGTTTGCGAGGCGCTAATGCCTGTGCGCGATGCAGAAACACATTTTGCGAGTCGGAACCGACTCGCAAAATGTGTTTCCGACTTGCAAATAGGAAGGGGTGTTCCCTTCCTATTTGCAACTCGCACCGCGATGTAAGTTGATTTGTGACCGCAAAAGCGGTCACAAATCAACTCGCAGTTACCATCCACTTGAAGTGGATGGTAACTCATTCGCAAACGGGAAGGGGTCCCCATGGGACCCCTTCCCCTTTGTGAATGATCACAAAAATAATTTTTCAGAGCAGGCAGTGGTCCAATGGACCACTACCTGCCCTGAAAAATACCGAAACAAAAGGTTTCGGTTTATTTTTCAAAGTGCAGCTCGTTTTCCTTTAAGGAAAACGGGTTGCACTTTGAAAAAAAAAACCTGCTTTATTGAAAAGCAGTCGCAAACATGGAGGTCTGCTGACGACAGCAGGCCTCCATGTTTGCGAGTGCCCATAGTCGGTATGGGGCCGCAATTTGCGACCCACCTCATTAATATTAATGAGGTGGGTCATTGCGACCCCATACCGACTCGCAGAAGGTGTCTGAGACACCTTTCTGCATGTGGTTTTGCGAGTTGCAATTTGCGAGTCTCTATGACTCGCAAATTGCAACTCGTAAAACCATACTTACCTACATCTGGCCCTAGGTTCCTAATTGAACATTATTTAAGATCTGTTTAGGCCAGTATTAACTGAATCATAAATACAATAATATAAAAATAAAATATCCTCCTGTGGTTTCTGTTTTTCCATGTAAGAGGATATTGCATCAGAAGAATAACCCCACCCTCAGTCTCCAACTTACGTTGTTTCTGTCATTGGTTGAAATCCCAGTTTAAATGTCATGTGCATCCATATAGGTTGATGCATGAATAAAATTAAGGCACGACTCTCTCCACACACAATTGGACATCTACATACAGGCTGGTTTAGCTTAGGATCAGCTCTGTTCTCCATGCATACAGTTCCAATCAGGCTTCAATAGTTCTCCTTAAATCACCTTTTCATCAGATACACAGAGTAACTCATGTTTTTCAATAATCCTTGTAGTCAGGATTTGGAAGTAGACTTTTATAGATCTTAACCAAATGAGGCTGCCCGCGTCTGGCAGTCCTACTACTTCCTTCCACTCCCTCTGTAAATGGAGAGCTTATGACTGGACCAGGTCTTTGCCAGTAGCAGCTTCAGTAATAGTTCATGACTGATATCTTGGAACCCAGGAACCAACAAGAAGGGCAACAAAAGGTTACAAAGGTTACAGTAGTCTTTATTTCAAACTCTGCCCCTTCCTCATAGTCAACATATAGATTTTACGAAGCCCACACAACTGCTCAATGGGATGTTGTTGAGACTACTGAGTCCTTACATCAGACTGAAGTGAATCCAACTGCTTTGCCATCCCAGCTTCTTCTGCACATTAAAGCTTTTCTACCTGTATGTATCATTTCAGATTTTTCCACCTGTTCTTTACAGATGCGCTCATTATTGAACCTGATACCCAGACTGTCAAAAGCAGTTACTCCTTCTAATACGGTGGCATTAAACCATACTTGACATCTTACTGCTTTCCTTTTGTCTAATATTATGACTCATGTATAATGAGATCAGTAGCCCATTTGTGTGCAAGATAAAGGATTTAATTGCCTGAAAAAAATAAAAGAGGAATCAGGTGACATGCCAAGGGAGGACCATCATGCTGGATCAAAGTCAGTAAATGGACCTCCTCATAAATACAGAAAATGCTAAACATATTTACTAACACTCATCCCTCATGCCATCCCAGTGCTATAGTGAAATGTTTTTTTGTCCTTCGAATGTGGACATCCACAATTGCTTGTGTGTAAGAGCTTAATGGTCATGAGATTATAGATAAATGAAAGACTTGCTCAGCCTTCTTTGCACCACTTACAACCAAAGCCTGCAAATGTATACATGTTGTTTTATTCTGTCAATTGGTCGGTCGGCGCTACTTTGTCAAATATGTTGGCCAACTAATCTACTAAGGAAATAAAACAAAAGTGATACCGTTTTGGTCTCTTACACTGCTGAGATGAGACAACAATGCACTTAGAGCTGCAAGTAGGGTAGAAAGCAGAGTGTGGATATTCACTGTTCACATCATGCAGTTTGCTCCTTCTTGGGTAACTAGAGATGCCAATTCTAAGAGTGCCACAAATTTAGTACCAAAATATTTCACAGAAGAAGACAAATACTGCGATTTTGAACTTCTCCTTGGCTCACTAGACCCGCTGTTGTGAGTTCTCTACATCGCTCCCACAATGCATCACACTATAGACACTCCAAACACCAATATAAAGAGTATTAATATACATTTTTGTATTGCTGATTCAACTAGTAAATAAAGTTCACCTGGGAAATCAATCACTTTTCAACCACACAGGTTTATAGTACTTTCTATTCACTGCAGTGGACCAACCATTTGAGCACATTTTGAATGCTCTGGATATAACTGTCTTCAGCTTTTAGAAAATATGTTCCTTGAATATTAAGAAGAAAATGTGTTTCTGGTGTGATAGGGAATGTGATATAGATAACAACAGAAGTCAAAGACAAAAATGAAGAGATGTCAGCATTGGGGTCATCTTGGGACATAATGACACACACTAATGTAAGTGTGTGTCACTGGCCCAGCATTTACCCAAACCCTTCCAAATAGATAAAATCCTATCTTCTTTCTCAAACTCAAAGTAGTGATATAACCGAATCTAAGAGTTGAATTCTGTAATTTGCTTATATGGGTCTAATAATGAGTGGAATGGTTTTAATTTAAAAAAAAATGTTTTAAAGTTAATATTCGTAAAAATGTTTCAATCCCAATATGTACTACGAAACATGTTATCTGCAGGTTTAAGATCATACAGCACTTTTGGAAGTCAAATGTATCATGGAAAGAACTCTTGCATTTTGAGTGGAAATTAATTGGAAAACCAAAGCAACATATATGATGAAGAAAACTTGTCTGTATATATGCAAGAAACTCTGAGCTAATAATTATTGTTCCTGTTTGATAATAACGTTTGTAAGAATACAAATATTAAAAACATTTCTTTAAAAAAATGTCAAACACCAAGGTGATAGATGGAATGCTTGAATTAATCTCGACCACTGGCAATCACTTGGCCTGCATCTTAAGCCATTGTTTTTTGCTCACCATGCCACCTCAGTTTGGACCCAGCCATATGCAAATCAGTATTGACCCCGTTCTTCATGGCAACAGTTCTTCTCCAACTGCAAGGGCAGGTCTTCCATGAACTGGAGAAGCAACCTAAAACAAGTTTTGCCCTAGTTTGGACTCTTCCCCTAGGTATATTGTGGCTCCAGTGGCACGGTGAGACGGAGACCCTCATCTTGGCATACCCAGCACACTTTGGGCAGCAAATGAAAAAACTTCAAGGTGATGGATGGAATGCTTGAATAGCTCAAAATACATATTGTCATGCCCTCCCATCCCCCTTGAAATAACACAACTAAATTATTGGACCCTGGTATTTAACTATTCAAAGAAAGATACCGTTTTTGTGTCTTCCCTTTATGAATCAATCAATTCAGGAATTGTAGCCACAGCAGATGCCACTTGGATCTTCATGGCCTAAATTCTTGCTTATGTCTTACTAATTACAATTTAGTTGAATTTATATCTTCAATGAGGAAAATCTGTGCTTGGTGATCACACTGGTACTGATCACTACAGAGATGTGGTCAAAACATTGCCCTATTGAATAATCCATTTTGAGACTCTACTTTCATAACTTGAACCACACCCATCTCAACAAATGTTGTGTGCCCGTAACTAAACACTACAAGCTCCCGTTATGGTTTGGTGGGCAGGAGTATTGAGGTGATCTTTATTTTCAAAGGTTTATCACATTGTGCACTAAAGAACACCGACCTGCAATTACAAAAATAGAACACAACTAAGAAAAAAAGGAAAAAATAAACTGGATCATTTGCTAACAGCTAAGTAAATCTAGACTAAATTAATCATGTTAGAGCAAGGCGATGTGACTGAGAAAATCTGGAAAAAACTATTCAAGAGATATTTGACAAGGATGGATGGAGTTGAGATTCATTCCAAGGGTTCACGCTGGAGAATGGAATGAAATGTGATAAAAGCACCAAATAAATGGAGGATAAACAGGAGCATAGTAATTTGCTATTATAATTTTATACTCTTCACCATCTGTTGACAAACAATTTCCTTGAAAACATATACTTTTCTTTGCAAAACCTAGAATCATTTGACCAGGCAGTCTACAGCTAACACAAAGATTCATATATATGGACAATTATACAACAGTAATGATACAGATTCACTTGAAGATGCTATTATAGTTTGATTGAAAGTCAGAGAGGGTCAGTGCAAACCCAATCACATGCTCCCTTCCTTCAGCGGGTTTGCTATGGAATCAAATGTTTTTATAGTGGGGAATCATGCAAGGAACAACAGTGCTTGTGAGGGGTTAATTCATTGATATACTACAGAAAATCCAAGTCATATTAGGCATATACTTCTTAATATGTTTTCCTTAAAAGTGGTCTGGCAGACTGTCCATATATGTAAAAGTGTTGGAAGTGGTTGTTTGTGCAAAAGAAATGAATGTTAACATACAGTATTTAATAAAGGCATCCAAGCGAGGGGTCACTTCCTTAAGAAAAGAGGACTGCATCACGATACCTAGTTAACCTTAGAAAAATTCTTAAAAGATGTACAACTAAATGCCTTCAATATGAATATATCTCCCACATACAGTCACAGTATACATATCCCACATTCAATTAGAAAACATGTAAACGTATAATTTAAGCTTCAACCATACTAATGTATTATTCCTACCTGTCCATTTCCTGTGAACATTCAAACAGGGTCTTCTTCCAAAGATGACTGTAATGTATCAGAACGCAGTAAAAATCCTCAAGGGATTCAGTAATGGAGTATGAGATGTTGTATAAATAACTGGGAATTCAAATGATTCTCACTTGCTCCTGTTGTGCTGCCAGGCGCAATGAACAGCCAGACAGCTCTAGAACCCTCATGGACAGTCATGGCAACACAATCAGCAAATGACAAGGTTACTGCATCTTAGTAGAACATTGGAATGTTGGGAGCTCCATTGAAAACAATTAAGTTTTCCAGGCTTCTAATGGCAGGTAGAAGCCCAGAGCACCAACACTCCAATGTTTTTGTTCACAGCTGTTGCTGTGAACAACAGCCTCATAGAGTCCGAGGAGAATGAAATCCGCTCGGGCCCTGAGTGAGGCCTTTGGGTAATTTATTAGAAAGTTCTGCCCTCTAGTGGCAGAATGTACTAGTAGCCTTATAGCCCTTCCTAGCTTGGTTATACCAGCATTAAAGTCCTGCACCCTTTTTAAAGAACCTCGCCTTCGGCTAGGGCTTTTAACGCTGGAGCGGGCCTTTAATGGCTGGTATAGCCTGCTACAGTGGGCTATGAGGCTATAACTGAATGTGGGTGTGTGCATATAATCTTCAGTCGCCTGCCACAGGTTTCAGGTCACCACAATTTCAGTTAATAGTTAAGGAGTTACATTTGGTCATTCAAAATGTGTTAAATGAGCACATAGAGCTATATGATTAAAAACATGTTACCATGTTTGCATCAAATGAAGGCAATTAATATCGTTTAACTATCACATTTCCATATAATTCAGTTCTTACCTAAAACATACAAACACCAGTTTGCTCAGTAATATTGGGATGCCATTAATAAGGTGCAGCATGATTAACATCTTTGTGTTGTTATTTTTGGGGGTGTTTTCTGTGAGAACCAGACTAATTTAGGTGTTAGAGCGCATTATACAGAGGCATTATTTACTTTCAGTCCCAGGAGGTGCCCTTAGTCTTCACTAATATTGTGGGTTTACTCTACTGAAAGAGTTGAAGACGGCTGATTTTGTAAATCTACAGATGTGGGTTATTATGAACACATATATTGTCTGAGGTGACATATATGGTGAGACATAGTGATATGGCAACAGAAACCAATCAGACCTTCAATTCCCTGCATCACCGGACTAGAATGTAATGCCATGCATATTTGGCTTCCCTCAATTGCTCCAGGTGCTTAATCCTCGCTGCGTGGCAATTGTCAGGGCTCTACTTTGATCTCAGTGCCTGATCTTTTAAAGTGCTCCAGCAAGTGTGAGGCAGGCCTAGAGAAGAGTTTTCTCTGGTTCCATGGTAGCTAGTTCTGGGTCAATGAAACTCCTACTAAGAAAAGTAGTGAAAGAGGCAAATTCCAGTCAATTTTCATTAGCATTAGGAACTAACCCAGCACAGAGCAGCTGAGACCCCTGGCGTGCCGCTTGTGACCTCTGGAAATGCCTTTGCAACTCATGGCCTCAGAGGTGGCAAAATCAGTGCCAAGAACACAATTGTGTATTGCATTATCAGCATTAGGCTTCAACTTCCTTGTTTTCTGCTCATGTTTTTTTTATCACATTAATAACGAATAGTAGCCTATCATTCACTAATACTGTAATTAAATGTGGAGCAGAAGGATCTAGATTGGGACCTTCTCTAACATTTTAGCTATGTAAAATACAAAGCGTTTAAATGCATATTGTGAGCGAGAATCTTCGTTGGAGAGAGTTCGATGAGAGACTTTGTGTATGCGTGATCATGTTTGTATGTGGTATGAGTGAAGTGCGTGAGTGAGAGAGTCAAAGTGATAAGAGTATGAGTTAGTGAGTGAGTGAGAAACGGTGAGTAAGGGAAAGAGTGAATGGAAGAGACTGAGTAAAAATGAATGTGTGCATGTGAGTGAAAAAGAGTGAGTGTGAGTGATGGGAATGAGTGTGATTAAGTGAAAGTAAGTGAGAATGTGTTTTTGTGGTTGTAAGTCTGCTGATGGACCTGACATGATTCTTGGCTTATTGAGGCACCCATGGTAGAATGCTGGCACTGTTATACTGGGGGCACGCTGTGCATATGCATACCCACACCAAAATGCTGGCACAGGCATACTGGAGGTGAATGTTAATATGGGGCACAAATGGAAAAATGCTAGTCTAGACATACCAGAGTAAATTCTTGGCATAGGTGGAACCAGCGGTTAAATGCTGGAATATAGGAGGAGTTTCTTGGAATAAAGGTGTAACACTGTTTCATTTGTAAGAGGGTCATCCATAAGAAAATGGTGTCCACAAAATACCAGCTGTAATGTTTAACATAAGGGTCATCCATAGCACATGGATTACAGGATTTGAAAAAAATATGGCAGTGGCATATTGTATGTAATGGTTGACCAAAAGTTGCGCCCATGTCAAAATGCTGGCCCTAGCAAAGGAGGCAATCTTCGACATATGGGACCATAAACAAAGGTCAACTCATGGGGACTGTCATGTTCAATTATCTTTGCACACCATGAAATGACTTGAATATTTAACAATGCTTTAGCAAATAGAATTTGTGCTTTAAAACAGCCCATTTTTTCAAAAGTTTCTCAAGGGAGATAAACCCTACCACCTACCAGCCTCCACGTCCTAGGAAATGTCTTAGTGCAATTCCGGTAAATGTTTACCTGACATATCATGTCAGCACCCTGATATAGATATTTATATAGGCATTTGTCTGAGTTATCTTCCTATGTTAATCATGCAGTTATTGTGGAAATTCAGCAATGTTAATTATTGTGATTTAAACAGGGCTAAGGTCATGTGACATCACTTCCTGAGAATAGTCAGGGTCAAAAGTCATATGATCCTGTAATGCCCTTAACACAAAACTGCAAAATGAACAGATGATGGCCATAATGCTGAACAATGCAAACATTCACCCCCAGTAACAAAGATCTGGGTTTAATCAATTGTTTTTTTTGCCCACCACGTCACCCCAGTTTGGACCTAGCCATATGCAAATCAGTTTTGACCCCATTCCCCATTGGAACAGTCCAGCCCAAAAGGCCAGACTACGTCTTCCTTAGGCCCAGAAACAAGCATGCTGGGACCTGTTTGGGGTAACACCCCTCATCAGCAAGGCTAGCCTGAATCTCTTGGTGCCGTGAGCACTAGACCCACTTCTAGGAATACCCCTCCCTCTTAGGTTGACAAAGGCAAAAAGAACAGATGATGGACGGAATGCTGAACAATGCAAACATTCACCCCCAGTCACAAAGATCTGGGATTAATCCATCGTCTTTTGTTCAACATGCCACACAAGTTTGGACCTATCCATATGCAAATCCATCCTGGACCACAAACAAGCATCCTTAAACCAGTTTCAGTGTATTACCCCTCATCAGCCAGGCTAGCTTGAATCCACTGTCGCCGTGAGTATGGGAACCACGTCTGAGTGTGCCTTTCCCATTTAGGGCGACAAAGGCAAAAAGAACAGATGATTGATGGAATGCTGAAGAATGCAAACACTCACCCCCAGTCACAACGATCTGTGTTTAATCCATCTTTGTTTGCCCACAACAGCACCCCATTTTGGACCTAGCCATATGCAGATCAGTCTTGACCCTGTTCCCCAAAATGGGGCATGATGCCATTTCCACTACTACCTGGCACTTTTGCAAATCAAGGTGCATGCTTCAGGACACCTTTTTACATAAAGACTCTCTAAGGCAGTAACCATAAAATTCCAATGTGGGTCTAATATTACCACCTGCACACCAATAACCCATACAGTTAGAGTAAAATCAATAATGGTTGTTACGACTAGTCTGAACCAGACAAATAATTTCTTTTCTAAATCCCCTTGAATTTGAGGTCATTTTGATCCATGTACCACTACAAGGTCATCATCAAGTTGTATTATCATGCAGAGCAAAAGGGCAGAGTTCTGCAGAAGCGATGACAGAATATAGACTCAGTGAGATGGAATGAATGAAATAGAAAACATGGCTGCCAGGCAGAAAACATATAGAAATGGGAGAGAGAAGATATTTCCAGTCATAAAAACTAAAAAAATGTATTCTAAATAAGGAGTACCGGGCTACTCATCCTGAGCGTCCTAAAATCAATGTATACAAGTAGCTAAGTGCTTGAAGAAAGTGCTGACACATTCAAAATGACTTTTCCACAGATGAAGGAATCACTCATTAGGCGTTCTGAGCTTCACCCTGGAAAGTTGCATCCTATTTATTAACTCCACCCACTATAGCATATCAGCCTGTCTTCATCTTCTGGATTTTTTTTTATTTACATGAAACCCCAAAGCTTTGAGTATCAGATAAAAGACATCTTTTATTTCGGGTGGACATTTGAAAAAAGGAAAAAGAGTAGAAATGAAGAGGCTTCAAAACCATTCTGTGATAATAACAATGTCACAGGCTGTGTCATGTATTTTGTCGAGCTGATAATCTGATCTAAAGTGATCATTCATTCCTTTTATATATTCAAGGAACTACGTTCTGTGGTATCGTGGTAAGATGTCAATAAGTTGTTCCACATAATTGTGTCATGATTACAGAGGAGAGCAATGGAACTGCAGTACACGTGGATCGAGGCACTATCTGCCATACTTTTAAGAATGCATTCACCTACCTGTGTTTTTTGGGAGGCAAAAATAATGATAAAGCAGTCCAAAATGTTTTGGAAGTCATATAGTTTGCACATGGGTTGTCCATGACCAAGAGGAATCCTGAACTCACATTCAAACCTTTTTGCCTTTTTGAGCTTAAGGTGGATGGATTAATGAACAACACCAACTTTGGCGTCAAGACCTAGAGATTTTAAGGTCTCAAAGATTATTGATGAATGATCCTCTAGTATGAAAAGTGCTGATTTTTCACTTCTCACTTCTCTATTTTGGGCATAGTTTAAAAATCATAACTCCCCTGATTCTTCCATAATTGCATTGGTATGGTGTTCCAGGCACTCAAGGGCATGTTTAAAGGCTACAAGATGGGCACCTCTGACAGAATCTGGTATGAACAGGGATCAAGTATGTGTCCGTGCAGAGCAAATCGGGACGGTGGAGGAGGCATGGAAACAGTGGTAATGAAGGAACACCACTTGAGAATCTTGAGGCACAGGTAGTGGAACATTTGCCTCAGGGCCCAGAGCTTTGGTATCTGACTCAAAACAAAATATATCTTTTGGCCATGATCCTCCCTTTTTGATTTCACAGCTGATGTTTGGAGCAATGCAGTGTCTGCAGTCCACTGAATAGACACGTTACATGCACCCTGGGTAAAAAGAATGGCATTTTAATTCCAAGAAGCCATAAATGTCACATTTCTAAAACTGGTGTTTTTGTGAAGAACCCATTTGCTGTTGCTCAGAGCCATGATATGGGAAGGAGTGGTGAATGCTTTTGACCTCAAACTTCTAGAAAAATAGCAAGTGATTTTTAGATCACACATATTTCCTTACAGCCCCTAAAACAGGACACACTGTTATTGTACAACATGAGATGAACCGTAAATTTACAAACTTGGAATGTGCTGTAAATAACAGCTTTGCTGTGCCAAGGTAATCTATGGAATATTGTGTCCCCTGTGTAGTTATAGTTAGGTCGTAATTTCCATAGAAAGAACATTTGGCACTGTTTGAGGAATCTTCACTAAACTTCCCTAAAAGTAGTTCATCTACCTCAGCTTTGTTCTGGAATGCTTCCGGCTGATATTTCAAGGTGGTTGAGGGAGGGCAGTGGGGTGGGTCAGTGGGGGAAGCAAACATTTGAGTCCTAAAATGCTTTTTCCTATGCATTTTCCCTATGGAATTTTAGACATCGCTACAGCCAAAAAGGCAGAAGAAAATGGTACCACATTTAGCACAAAGCAAGATCTTAACTTAGAAAGTGTACGTCTTATGAAGTAAATCTGATGAGCAGTTTTTGAGAAATGTGTTTATGAGAGCATTACATGTCAGAGCTTTAAGATAGGGGACCATATGATTATACTGAACCACAGACGCAGTTGGGTGTTTTTAGAGGCAGGAGACTGGGAGAGGCCTGCAACTCTGATGTAGGGATAGTGGCCCCACAGATGTCATTGTATTATTCCTTGCACTGAGCAGACAATGGAAAGGTGCTCACAGTGCATTATGCAAGCATAGAGCTCTGCTATAGTCTTGTCATGGAGCCTTCAATGTGAAAGGCTGAGTACCTTACATTAAATATTTCACAGTTGTTGTAGCAAGGTGACAGTATTATGTAGTATGACTGGGGAGCCTTACCATGTAATCCTAACACAATACGTAAAGGGGGACCTCAGATTCACACTAGTTAACCTTAGCTCAGTTCTGGTAGAGTGGCAAAGAGCAGTCAGCCTACTTAGATGAACATGTGTTAAGCATTCCACAGCACCAACATGGACGATAAGTAATTTACACAACTTCAGAGAAATCCAAAATCAATTCATAAAAATAAAAAATATTTTTATATAATTTTAAACACCAAACGTAGTTGACAGACAAAGGACAACTAGAGTTATCAATCTCACAGCTTTAAATAAATCAGTACTTTGCAGAGCTGTCAAATTCTAGCATTGCAGTCTATGGGAGAAAACACATTATGCAGTTGATCCACTGGCCAAGCCTCAGCTGTTAGTACAATTTTACCTGGCTCGTGGGGTTGGGATGCAGAGGTGTGCTGGCTGTCCTTGGTGCTGAGCTGGGCTCGCGGTCTTGAAGTGGGTGCCTGAGCAAAAGGTGACTTACAGGTTGAGTTCAGTGAAGCCCTTTGGTTCTTTAGGTTAGAGTTGGCCTCGAACCAGGAATCACCTGGCAGAACACCACGGCAACACTCAGGCAACTTGGGTGCAGAGACACGCCTGACTATCTGTGGTGCTGAATGGCATCCGTGGGTGCTGACTTCACCAGGGGTGCAAATGCAGGCTGGACCGGATGCAAGTACTGAACAACAGAGCCACTGAGGTGGTTAGTTGAACAGTGAAGGTGGATCCTGGGGTGTAGAGCATTGAGTAAATCAGGTGGTAGTCAGACTGACCACCAACAATCATTGGTGCTGGAAAGCACATCGGTTTGAAGAATCTTCTTCTAGAGGACGAGGGGAACGATGTAGGAAGTTGAGGCTCACTGAAGGTTGAAGTTGCAGTTCTCTGAAGGTGCCTGACCACTTTCTTTTGGGCAGTCACGCTTTGGGGCCCAGGGGACAGTTCCTGGAAGTGCAGTCTGGTCCTGCTGTCATCAGGGGACTAGACCCTCTAGTCTTAGGGAGTTCTGGTGAAGGGGAATGGATGCAAAGGGGTTCATCTTCCCTTTGGAACTGGTCTAGTCCATAGCGAGTTGAAGTCTAGCAGAATGCAGAGTGGCTACCACAGATGCAGTTGTTGTGCTTCTCTTTGTGTAGTCCTGCCTTGTCATGGATTCGGTCTCTTCTTCTTTCACAAGAGATCTGCGGCTCTGGTGTCAGAGGGGCCCTTAAATCATACATTTAGGAGGTGTTAAGAGGTAGGAGGACTAGTGACTGTCCCTGAGGTGACCACATCCAGTGGGTGTATGTTACTAAACTACGAAGAACCCACTATTTTTAAGTCTTTTCAAGATGGCATGGGCCATCTTCCACGGTACACTCCAGTTTGGCCACCCTAGATTCGGTGGTGCAGCCTTTGAAGCTCACCACAGTGATGGGTCCATTCACTAGTCTTCCTGGCAGGGCAGAGGTGTTACCTCTATCCTTCACAGGCCTTTGTTCTGACCTCTGGGAGCGGTACCCACTCCCCAGCACAAGGTCAGATCTCTGTCTTGGAGGCAACTGCTCAGGAAAGCCCGCCAAGGCACAGCTGTCAAAGCAGGGATGAATGATTGCTCCATCTCAGGCTTGAGTATCTTATCCAATTCTATTTCTGTTGCATTCTGGAACATGTCATTTTCATAAATGTTTATTTCTGAATATCAAAATCCATAAAACATCATAGATTAAAATGTAAATATACAATTAACCACAGTGTAAAATCATTGAAATAAAAATAAAACAAGCAGTCAACCATGGCTCCACTAGATCGTACAATAGCCTAGAGTATTGAATAAAAAGAGAGGATACAAATCATAAAGCAAACTCCAAATTAAACCATGTGGGTCTTTAAAAATACGGTTAAAAGTGCTATAAAAAATAAGACAGTGAAAGGGCCACAAAAGCTACATCAAATACTTCAATGCTGCATTCCACGCCTGCGGAGAAGCCAGGCAGTGTGCAGAAATATGGCCATTGCAACCACAATCATCTCTCTTGTATCAAAGTGTAAAATGTGAGGTGCGGGTGCTTATTGCCTGAAAAACAAGACATTGCAGAACAGTTTTAGCCAGTGCTTGCGTGGTTTAGCCAGGACAAAAAATGGCAAAATGGTGAAGTTTATCCGCAGCATAGTAGATTGGACACCTCCTTGAACTGCAATACTTCTTACCCCAAACCATACAAAATCTTTTTACCAGCAGGACTCCGTACCTCCATTTTAAGTAGAGCTGTAATGGGGTAATGCCAGGCAGAGAGTAAAAGACCAGTCCATAAACAGGACTGATCTTTGTTGAGAGAATTGAGAGAGAGCTGCCTGTTGGTGAGTTCTATCTCTGTACTAACCACCTTCATTGCCCTCTCAAGTTTTCAGTCGATGGAAGTGAGTTTGGGTGTAGGAGTATTCGAGAAGGCTCCAGACAGAGGTATTTTTCCCTATCTGTCAACCAGGAAGCAAACAAACAGTGCCACTAAGCAAAGAGGGGCGAAGAGAGTTGGCCCAGCCCAGTCTCTTCCAAGTTATCTTCTTCCGGGCACACGCCTGGCATGTCCTGCGTGCGGCCTAGGAAAAGGCATTCAGAACCGCTGTCCATTCAGGTGCCCGCCTCCAAGAAGGATTGAAGACATGGAGATGAAGTCCCACCCCAAGTGAGTGGTGAGCCCAGGCAGCACAGTAGGAGTACACAGCATACTGCGCCACGGTCAGGAGAAGACGCTTTTTCTACACGTTAAAAGCTTTTCTACCCATGTATCATTTCAGATTTATCCGCCTGTTCTTTACAGATGCTCTCATTATTGAACCTGATAACCAGACTGTCAAAATCAGTTACTCCTTCCAATACAGTGGCATTACACCATAGTTGACTTCTTACTGCCTTCCTTTTGTCTAATATCATGACTCATGTATGATGAGATCAGTAGCCCATTTGTGTACAAGATATAGGATTCAATTGCCTGGAAAAAATAAAAGAGGGATCAGGTCACATGCCAAGCGAGGACCATCATGCTGAATCAGAGTCAGTAATGGGACCTCCTTGTTAAATAAAGAAAATGCACAATGTATTTACTAACACTCATCCCTCATGCCATCCCTGTCCTATAGTGAAATGTTTTTTTGTCCTTCCAATGTGCACATCCATAATTGCTTGTGTTTAAGAGCTTAATGGTCACAAGACTATAGATGAAGCGAAAGACTTGCTCGGCCTTCTCTGCACCACTTACAAACAAAGCCTGCAAATGTATAAATGTTATTTTCTTCTGTCTCTTGGATGGTGCGCGCTACTTTGTCAAATATTTTGCCAACTGATCTATTAAAGAAATTAAAGAAAAGTGATGCAGTTTTGGTCTCTTACACTGCTGAGATGAGACAACAATGCACTTAGAGCTGCAAGTAGGGTAGAAAGCAGAGTGTTGATATTCACTGTTCACATCATGCGGTTTGCCCCTTCTTGTGTAACTAGAGATGCCAATTCTAAGAGTGCCACAAATGTAGTACCAGTATATTGCACAGAAGAAGACAAATACTATGATTTTGAACTTCTCCTTGGCTCACTAGACGCACTTTTGTGAGTTCTCTACATCGCTCCAACAATGCATCACTCTATAGCAACTCCAAACACCAAGATAAGCTGTATTAATATAAATTTGTGTATTGCTGATTCAACCAGTAAGTACATTTCACATGAGAAATCAATCACTTTTCAACCACACAATGTTGAAGTATTTTCCATTCACTGCAGTGGACAAGCCATTTGAGCACATTTTGAATGTTCTTGACGTTGACTGTCCTCAGCTTTTAGAAAATATGTTCCTTAAATATTAAGACAAAAATGTGTTTCTGGTGTGATAGGGAATTTGATATAGATAGCAACAGAAGTCAAAGAAAACAATGAAGAGTCTTCAGCATTGGGGTCATCTTGGGACATAATGACACACATTAATGTAAGTGTGGATCACTGGCCCTGCATGTACCCAAACCCCTCCAAATAGATAAAATTATATTGTCTTTCTCAAGCTAACAGTAGTGAACACAACCAAGGAAAAATGGAAAATATAAACTGGATTGTTTGCTAACAACTAAGTAAATGTAGAATACATTAATCATTTTAGAGCAAGGCAATGTGACAGAGAAAATCTGAAAAAAACAATTCAAGAGATATTTGACAAGGATGGATGGAGCTGAGATTCACCTCGAGGGTTCACGCTGGAAAATGGAATGAAATCTGACAAAAGCACCAAATAAATGGAGGATAAACATGAGCATAGTAATTTGCTGTTAATACTTTATTCTCTTCACCATCTGCTGATAAACAATTTCCTTGAAAACATACAAACCTAAAATAATTTGACCAGGAAGTCTACAAATAACACAAGGATCCATATTTATGGATAATTATACAGCAGTAACGATATAGATTCACTTGAAAATGTTTTTCTAATTTGATTGAAAGCCAGAGAGGTTCAGTGCACACCCAATCACATACCCCCTTCCTTCAGAGAGTTTGCTATGGAATCAAATGTTTTTATTGTGGGGAATCATGCAAGGAACAACAGTGCTATGTGAGGGGTTAATTCATTGATATACTACAGAAAATGCAAGTCATGATTAGGCATATACTTCTTAATATGTTTTCCATAGCAGTGGTCTGGCAGACTCTCCATATGTTTGAAAGTGCTGGAAGTGGTTGTTTGTGTAAAAGAAATCAACGTTAATATACAATATTTGAAAAAGGCATCCAAGCGAGGAGTCACTTCCTTAGGAAAAAAGGGCTGCATCACCATACCTAGTTAACCTTAGAAAAATTCTCAAAAGATGCACAACTGAATTCTTTCAATATGAATACATATCCCACAAACAGTCATAGTATACATATCCCACATTCAATTAGAAAACATGTAAAAGTATAATTTAAGCTTCAACCATACTAATGTATTATTCCTACCTGTCCATTTCCTGTGAACATTCAAACAGGGTCTTCTTCCGAAGATGACTGTAATGTATCAGAATGCAGTAAAAATCGTCAAGGGATTCAGTAATGGAGTATGAGATGTTATAATAATAACTGGGAATTCAAATGATTCTCACCTGCTCCTGTTGTGCTGCCAGGCGCAATGAACAGCAAGACAGCTCTAGAACCCTCATGGGCAGCCATGGCAACACAATCAGCAAATGAAAAGACTACTGCATCTTATTAGAACTTTGGAATGTTGGGAGCTCCATTGAAAACAATGAAGTTTTCCAGGCTTCTAATGGCCAGTAGAAGCCCAGAGCACCAACACTCCAATGTTTTTGTTCACAGCTATTGCTGTGAACAACAGACTCAAGGAGCCCGAGGAGAATGAAATCCCCTCGGGCCCTGAGTGAGGCCTTTGTTCATTTATTAGAAAGTTCTGCCCTCTAGTGGCAGAATATTCTAACAGCCTTATAGCCTTTCCTAGCTTGGTTATACCGGCATTAAAGTCCTGCACCCTTTTTAAAGAACCTCGCCTTCGGCTAGGGCTTTTAACGCTGGAGCGGGCCTTTAATGGCTGGTATAGCCCGCTACGGTGGGCTATGAGGCTATAACTGAATGTGGGTGTGTGCATATAATCTTCAGTCTCCTGCCACAGGTTTAAGGTCACCACAATTTCAGCTAATAGTTAAGGAGTTACATTTGGTCATTCAAAATGTGTTAAATGAGCACATAGAGCTGTATGATTAAAAACATGTTACCATGTTTGCATCAAATGGAGGCAATTGATATAGTTTAATTATCACATTTGCATATAATGCAGTTCTTACCTAAAACATACAAACACCAGCTTGCTCACTAACATTGAGATGCCATTAATAAGGTGCAGCATGATTAATATCTTTGTGTCTTTATTTTTGGGAGTTTTTTCTGTGAAAACTAGGACTAATTCGGGCATTAGAGCGCATTATACAAAGGCATGATTTACTTTCAGTCCCAGGAGGTGCCCTTGGTCTTCACTAATATTAGGGGTTTTCTCTACTGAAAGAGTTGAAGACGGCTGATTTAGTAAATCTACAGATGTGGGATATTATTAACAAATATTTTCTCTATGGTGAGGCTTAGTGATATGGCAACAAAAACCAATCAGACCTGCAATTTCCTGCATCACCGCACTAGAATGTAATGCCATGCATATTACATTTTCCTCAATTGCTCCAGGTGCTTAACACTCGCTGCATGGCACTTGTCAGGGCTCTACTTTGATCTCAGTGCCTGATCTTATAAACTGCTCCAGCAAGTGTGAGGCAGGCCTAGAGAAGAGTTTTCTCTGGTTGCCACGGTAACTACTTCCGGGTCCATGAAACTTCTACTAAGAAGAGTAGTGAAAGAGACAAATTCCAGTCAGTTTTCCGTGACAGCATCAGGAACTAACCCAGCACAGAGCAGCTGGCATGCCACTTGTGACCCCTGGAAATGCCTTTGCAACCCATGGCCTCAGAGGTGACAAAATCAGTGCCAAGAACACAACTGTGTATTGCATTATCAGCATTAGGCTTCAACTTCCTTGTTTTCTGCTCATCATTTTTATCAAATGAATAATGAATAGTAGCCTATCATTCACTAATACTGTAATTAAACGTGGAGCAGAAGGATCTAGATTGGGACCTTCTCTAACATTTCCGCTAAGTAAAATAAAAAGGGTTTAAATGTATGGTGTGTGCGAGCATCTTGGTTAGAGAGAGTTTGATGAGAAACTTTGTGTATGGGTGAGCATGTTTGAATGTGGTATGAGAACGTCAAAGTGATCAGAGTATGAGTTAGTGAGTGAGTGTGAAACAGTGAGTCAGGGAAAGAGGGAATGCAAGAGACTGAGTAAAAATGAATGCGTGCAAGTGAGTGTAGATGAGTGAAATAGAGTGAGTGTGAGTGATGGGAATCAGTGTCATTACCACCTACCAGCCTCCATGCCCTAGGAAATGTCTTAGTGCAATTCCGGTAAATGTCCCCCTGACATATCATCTCAGCACCCTGATATAGATAATATTTATATAGGCATTTGTCTGTGTTATCTTCTTCTGTTAATCATGCAGCTATTGTGGAAATTCATCAATGTTAATTATTGTGATTTAATCAGGGTTAAGGTCATGTGACATCACTTCCTGAGAATAGTCAGGATCAGAAGTCATATTATCCAGTGTTGCCCTTAGCGCAAATTGGCAAAACGAACAGATGATGGGCAGAATGCTGAACAATGCAAACATTCACCCCCAGTCACAAAGATATGGGTTTAATCAATTGTATTTTTTGCCCACCACGTCACACCAGTTTGGACCTAGCTATTTGCTAGGTCCAAACCCGAAAGGCCAGTCCAGGTCTTCCTTGGACCACAAACAAGCATGCTGGAACCAGTTTCGGGTTAACACCCCTCATCAGCAAGGCTAGCCTGAATCCCTTGGTGCGGTGAGCACGGGACCCTCTTCTGAGCATACCCTTCCCACTTCGGGTGACAAAGGCAAAAAGAACAGATGATGGACGGAATGCTGAACAATGCAAACATTCGCCCCAGTCACAAAGATCTGTGATTAATCCATTGGTCTTTTGTGCAACATGCCACCCAAGTTTAGACCTAGCGATATGCAAATCCATCATGACCCTGTTCCCCATGGGAACAGTCCAGGCCAAATTGCCAGGCCAGGTTCTCCCTGGACCACAAACAAGCATCCTTGGACCAGTTTCAGTGTATTACCCCTCATCAGCCAGGCTAGCTTGAATAGACCAGCGCCATGAGTATGGGAGCCATGTCTGGGCATGCCTTTCCCACTCAGGGCGACAACGGAAAAAAGGAACAGATGAGGGGCTGAATGCTGAACAATGCGAACACTCACCCCCAGTCACAAAGATCTGGGTTTAATCCATCTTTCTTTGTCCACAACAGCACCCGAGTTTGGACTTAGCCATCTGCAGATCAGTCTTGACCATTTTCCCCAAAATGGGGCATGATGCCACTTCCACAACTCCCTGGCATTTTTGCGAATCAAGGTCCTTGCTTCAAGAGACCTTTTTACCTAAAGACTCTTTAGGGCAGTAACCAGAAAATTCCAACAGGGGTCTAATATTACCATCTGCACACCAATAACCCATACACGTTTGTTCTTCGTTGTTATAAATAAACAATAGGATCTAGAATTTACTACTGTGCTGTAGTGTAGCCATTTTTGTGCACTTTGTTCTAGATGCATTTTATTTAACCTCGCACTGTTATTTTTCAATAACCAGTTTCACGGTCTTATTTTATTTCTTCTATCACACTGTTCAGCTTACTTCAGTACCGGAGTTCTCAAACAATACATTCTTGCTCGCTCTGTGCTTCAGTCAGGGATACAGTCTGGTACGTTGCCGATAGACGTGGTAGGAGTTTAGTCTTTAGGGTTCGTAGAAAGTACACATTCTTACGTAGGGACGCTTCTTAGAACACCGGCGTGTTAATTATAAAAACACTTCTTAGTCCTGGTACACGTAAGAGGGAGATTCCAACCAGGGAACCACAACTAGACGCTGACTGCCCTGTTGCAGATGCTGATCCAGATCACAGGCCTTTGCTAAGGTATGAGGGTTGATGTCCTCCCAGGGAACCTGAAAGGCAGGCTTAGAGCTTAACATGCTGTGCTCAAAATAGAACTTAGAAGAGAGAACGTAATCTAGTAGCACTATGATAGCGTTATTCCTATGTTTCACTCTCCTCGTTACTATTTCAATCCTACTGTGTTGTATGGTTCTGGTTACTGCGGCTCACCCCCTTGTTATCTAAAATGCAGTTGTTTTATTAAATCAATCTTTAAAACTCAAACTGCCTTTGTCATTTGTATATGAGACCACACTGGGTATGAGAGAACTGGTTGGGATCTGAGTGACCACGACTTCCCTGGGAAGCACTAAGATGTAATGCGCTCGGCTGCCCAATTATCTCTTCCCTTTGGGAGAGATGAGGCACTGCTAGTTAGCCGGAGCAAAACCGGATTGGGGGTGACAAGGGTCCTTCGCCTTGGGTTAGACTTAGTCCCCCACACTGTGAACGATCCTGCCACCCAAAAATCCAGTAGTCTCATTAGGATAATGAGAGCCTACGCGACAGTGCATTCCATATATATCTGCAAATGGTGGCTAAGACTCCATCAGTTTTGTGGATTCTATATTTGTGAATGAAGGAGTACACATCAGGAGTTAAGTTGCTGAAAGATGGTGGGGAGGTGGGGGAAACTTGGTTTAAGAGCCAAATAAAATCTGGGTCATCAAAGGTGATGAATACAGCTATTTGACGTTTGTGCTTGGGTAGACCCTCCACTTATGGGCTTACATTCAGATGAAAGTCCCTTGTGGTTGTCTTGATTGAGATTGGGATGGTTGTATTTTGGATTTCTTTCTCAAGGCTTTGGGCTTCCTATGGTTTGATTATATGTAGCATGTGCCTTTTTATGGCTTTCAATATGAGATTCTGGTATGCTGGGTGTTTGACACATACTGCGTGTAGTAATACAAGACAATCAAAGTCAGACTTCCATTGGTGAAGCCCATGGCTTCAGATGGCAAATTTGACAGCCTTTCTATGCCTTCACTATAGAGGACTATGTAAGGGCAATTCAAACGTATCACCATATCAACATAAAACAAAGGATGTAAGAAATATAAACATTTAAGGATGATTTGCCTTACAAGTTCCCTTATCATTAACTGTAATGTCATGCATACCCCTTTTAAAGTTTCTATTATGAACTGTTTAACATTTGGGGGTGAGAGGTAGAGTGTAGAAGGGAGCAGACAGAGAGGGAGTGTATGAAGGATGAAATAGGTTTGACCTAGATTTTTTCTTCTGAAGATTAAACTGGTAAGGTTAATTCAGGAAACCTCTTCTGATCATTGTGTGGCAGGAGTACACAGTTGCTACTTAAACCTTATGAAATGATCTCAGTAAGACTGGCCTCATGTTTGCAGTGATGTAATGTTTTGCTTGGATTATTTAGTGGGAGTCGTTTACTTTTATAAGCTAATGTTTTAAGATCTTTTGTGGATTAGAACAGGACCTGTGTGAGATGAAGCTCTGGCACAAGTGTCTGTCAGATTCTAGCCTCCTACAAGACAGGAACTATCCTATTGAGCTACCACTAACCGTGCATAATCTTTTAAAAACGACCAATGGTTCAAAGTGAGGTCATAAAAAGGTGATGTTGTAAAAAACTTTTTAAAATATCTAAGACTATGTGATACCTCTAAATGAATTCATGGCAAGAATGCACACAAATGGCATGCATCTTATCTTTTCAAAACAGACTTTTAATTTAATAACAGTGAGGTGAGCAGATGAATAATTAGCACTTTGATAAGCAGAAGGGATCAGTAATCAAGTGATCACACACCAATAGAATGAAACAGTAGTTAACAGCTGTATAGCCAAAAGAGAACTTAAGACGTTTGAATTTCAAAAAAATAAAAGAAATAATGGCGGATACGACTAGTCTGAACCAGACAAATGATTTATTTTCTAAATCCCCCTGAATTTGAGGGCATTTTGACCCATATAGTACTACAATGTCAGCATCAAATTATATTAACATGCAGAGCAAAAAGACAGAGTTCTGTAGAAGCGATGACAGAATATGGACTCAGTGAGATGGACTGAATGAAATAGTTGGAAAACATGGCTGCAAGGCAGGAAACATATAGAAACGGGAGAGAGAAGATATTTCCAGTCATAAAAACTTCAAAAATAAACTCTAAATAAGGAGTACCTGGCTGCTCATCTTGAGTGTCCAAAAATAAATGTATAGAAGTAGCTAAGTGCTTGAAGAAAGTGCTGACACATTCAAAATGACTTTTCCATATGTGAAGGAGTCACTCATTAGGCGTTCTGAGCTTCACCCTAGAAAGCTGCATCCTGTTTATTAACTCCACCCACTATAGCACATCAGCCTGTCTTCATCTTCTGGATTTTCTTATTTGCATGAAACCCCAAAGCTTTGAGTATCAGATAAAAGAACATCTTTTATTTCTGGTGGACATCTGAAAAAAAGGCAGAGAAGTGTAGAAATGAAGAAGCTGCAAAACCATTCAGTGATAATACCAATGTCATAGGCTCTGTCATGTATTTTATCGAGCTGATCATTTGATCTGAAGTGATCATTTGTTCCTTTTATATATTCAAGAAACTCCGTTCTGCGGTATCGAGGAAAGATGTCAATAAGTTGTTCCACATAATTAAGTCATGATTACAGGGTACGGCAATGGAACTGCAGTACACATGGATCCAGGCACTATCTGATATACTTTTAAGAATGCATACACCTACTTGTGTTTTTTGGGGAGGCAAAAATAATGATAAAGCAGTCAAAAATATTTTAGAAGTCATAGAGTTTGCACATGGGTTGTCCAGGACCAAGAGGAGTCCTGAACTCACATTCAAATCTTTTTGGCTTTTTGAGCTTAAGATGGTTGGATTAATAAACAACACCAACTTTGGCGTCAAGACCTAGAGATTTTAAGGTATCAAAGATTATTGATGATTGATTCTCTAGTATGAAAAGTGCTGATGTTTACCTTTCTCACTTCTCTATTTGGGGGCATAGTTTAAAAATTACAAGTCCCCTGATTCTTCCATAATTGCATTGGTATGGTGTTCCAGGCACTCAAGGGCATGTTTAGAGGCTACAAGATGGATACCTCAAACAGGGTCTGGTATGAACGGGGATCAAGTATGTGTCCATGCAGAGCAAATCGGTACAGTGGAGGAGGCATGGAAACAGTGGTAATGAAGGAGCACCACTTGATAATGTTGAGGCACAGGTAGTGGAACATTTTCCTCAGGCCCTGAGCTTTGGTATCTGACTCAAAACAAAATATATCTTTTGACCATGAGCTTCCCTTTTTGATTTCACAGCTGATGTGTGGAGCAATGAAGTATCTGCCGTCCTCTGAATAGACACATTACATGCACTCTGGGTAAAAAGAATGGTTCTAAGAAGCCATGAATGCCACCTTTCTGAGACTGGTGTGTGTGTGAAGAACCCTTTGCTGTTGCTCAGAGCCATGATATGGGAAGGAGTGGTGAATGCTTTTTACCTCAAATGTCTAGAAAAATGGCAGGTGATTTTAGATCACACATATTTACTTACAGCCCCTAAAACAGGACACACTGTTATTGTACAACATGAGATGAACCTTAAATTTATAATCTTGGAATGTGCTGTAAAAAACAACTTTACTGTGCCAAGGTAATCTATGGAATATTGTGTCCTCTGTGTAGTTATAGTTAGGTCATAATTTCCATAGAAAGAACATTTGGCACTGTTTGACGAATCTTTACTAAACTTCCCTAAAAGAAGTTCATCCACCTCAGCTTCGTTCTGGAATGCTTCCTAGGTGATATGTCAAGGTGGTTGAGGGAGGGCAGTGGGGTGGGTCAGTTGAGGAAGCAAAAATCCTAAAAGTCCTAAAATGCTTTTTCCTATGCATTTTCCCTTTGGAATTTTAGACAGCGCTACATCCAAAAAGGCTGAAGAGAATTATACCACATTTCGCACAAAGCAAGATCTTTACTAAGAAAGTGTACTTCTTGTGAAGTAAATCTGATGAGTAGTTTTTGGGAAATTAGTTTATGAGAGCATTACACATCAGAGCTTTAAGATAGGGGACCTTATGATTATACTGAACCTCAGACGCAGTTTGGTGTGTTTAGTGGCAGGAGACTGGGAGTGGCCTGCAACTCTGATGTAGGGCCATAGATGTCACTGTATTATTCTTTGCACTGAGCAGACAATGGGAAGGTGCTCACAGTGCATTATACAAGCATAGAGCTCTGCTATAGTCTTGCCATGGAGCCTCCAATTTGAAAGGCCAAGTACCTTAAATTAAATATTTCACAGTTGTTGTAGCAAGTTGACAGTATTATGTGGTATGACTGGGGAGCCTTACCATGTAATACTAACACAATACGTAAAGGGGGACCTCTGATTCACACTAGTTAACCTTATCTCAGTTTTGGTAGAGTGGCAAAGAGCAGTCAGCCTACTTAGATGAACATGGGTTAAGCATTCGACAGCACCAACATGGACGATAAGTTATTGACACAACTTCAGAGAAATCCAAAATCAATTCATAAAAATAAAGTATATTTTTTTATATACTTTTAAACACCAAACGTAGTTGACAGACAAAGGACAACTGGAGTTATCAGTCTTACAGCTTTAAATAAATCAGTACTTTGCCGAGCTGTCAAATTCTAGCATTGCAGTCAATGGGGGAAACACCATATGCAATTGGTCACTTGAGGTCTGAGTTCCATGGAACCCACCTGGGAGGAAGTTCTTGCTGGTCCACAGGCCAAGCCTCAACTGTTAGAACTGTTAGTACAATTTTAAATGGCTCGTGGGGTCAGGATGCATAGGTGTGCTGGCTGTCCTTAGTGCTGAGCCGGGCTCGAGGTCTTGATGTGGGCGCCTGAGCAAAAGGTGACTTACATGTTGAGTTCAGTGAAGCCCTTTGGTTCTTTAGGTTAGAGTTGGCCTCGGACCAGGAATCACCTGGCACAACACCTGGGCGACACTCAGGCATCTTGGGTGTGGAGGTACTCCTGACTATCTGTGGTGCTGAATGGCATCCGTGGGTGCTGACTTTACCAGGCATGCCAATGCAGGCTGGCAGGGGATGCAAGTACTGAACAACTGAGCCAATGAGGTGGTTAGCTGAACAGTGACGATGGATCCTGGGGTGTAGAGCATCGAGGAAACTAGGTGGTAGTCGGACTAACCACCAACAAGCATTGGTGCTGGAAAGCACAGCGGTTTGAAGAATCTTCTTCTAGAGGACCAGGGGAACGATGCAGGAAGTTGAGGCTCACTGAAGGTTGAAGTTGCAGTTCTCTGAAGGTGCCTGACCACTTACTTTTGGGCAGCCATGCTTTGGGGCGCAAGGGACAGTTCCTGGAAGTGCAGTCTGTCCTGCTGTCATCAGGGGACTAGTACCTCTAGTCCTGGTGAAGGGGATAGGTTGCACAGGGGTTCACCTTCCTTTTGGAACTGGTCTAGTCCATAGCGAATCAAAGTCTAGCGGTGTGCAGAGTGGCTACCACAGGTGCAGTTGTTGTGCCTCTCTTTGTGTAGTTCTGCCTTGTTGTGGATTCTGTCTCTTCTTGGTTCACAAGAGATCTGAGGCTCTGGTGTCAGAGGACCACTTAAATCGTATATTTAGGAGTTGTTAGGAGGTGTGAGGACTAGTGGCCGCCCCTGAGGTGACCACATCCAGCGGGTGTATGTTACTAAACTACCCACAACCCACTATGTTTAAGTCTTTTCAAGATGGCATGGGCAATCTTCCACGGTACACTCCAGTTTGTCCACCCTATAGACAGTGGTGCAGCATTTAAAGGTCACCGCAGTGATGGGTCCATTCACTAGTCTTCCTGACAGAGCAGAGGTGTTATCTCTGTCCTTCACAGGCCTTGTTCTGACCACTGGGAGCGGTACCCACTCCCCAGCATAAGGTCAGATCTCTGTCTTGGAGGCAACCGCTCAGGAAAGCCCGCCAAGGCACAGTTGTCAAAGCAGGGATGCCTGGTTGATCCATCTCAGGCTTGAGTAGCTCATCCAGTTCTATTTCTGTTGCATTCTGGAACATGTCATTATCATAAATGTTTATTTCTGAATATAAAAATCCATAAAACATCATAGATTAAAACGGAAATATACAATTAACCACAGTGTAAAATCATTCAAATAAAAATAAAACAAGCAGCAAATCATGGCTCACACTAGATCATACAAAAGCCTAGATTATTGAATATAAAGAGATGACAAATCATAAAGCAAACCCCAAATTAAACCAGGTGGGCCTTTAAAAATACCGTTAAAAGTGCTATAAAAAACAAGAAAGTGAAAGGGCCACAAAATCCACATCAACGACTTCAATAATGCATTCCACATTTGCAAAGAAGCCAGGCAGCATGCAGAAACATGGTCATTGCAACCACAGACACCTCTCTTGTATCAAAGTGTAAAATGTGAAGCGCGGGTGCTTATTGCCTGAAAAACAAGACATTGCTGAATAGTTTTAGCCAATGCTTACGTGGTTTAGCCGGGACAAAAAAAAGCAAAATGGTGATGTTTCTCCGCAGCATAGTAGAGTGGGTACCTACTCGAACTGCAATACTTCTCACCCCAAACTATACAAAAACTGTTTACCAGCAGGACCCCGTACCTCCGTTTTAAGTAGAGTTGTAATGGGGTAATGTAAGGCAGAGAGTCAAAGACCAGTTCATAAACAGGACTGATCTTTGTTGAGATAATTGAGCGAGAGAGACGCCTCTTGGAGAGTGTTATCTCTGTACTAAACACCTAGATTGCCCTCGCAAGCATTCGGTCAATGGAAGTGAATTTGGGTGTAGGAGTATTTGAGGAGGCTCCAGCCAGAGGTACTTTTTTCCTTATCTGTCAACCAGGAAGCAAACAAACAGTGCCACTAAGCAAAGAGGAGCAAAGAGAGTTGGCCAAGCCCAGCCTCTTCCAGGCTATCTTCTTCCGGACACACTCCTGGCACGTCCCGTCTGCGGCCTAGGAGAAGGCATTCAGAACCACTGTCCATTCAGGCACCCCACCTCCAAGAAGGACTGAAGCAATGGGGATGAAGTCCCACCCCAAATGAGTGGCGAGCCCAGTCAGCACAGTGGAAGTAAACTGCATCCTGCGCCACGGTTCGGAGAAGACGCTTTGTAGCACTCTTCATTCAGGGAACCTGCTTCCGAAGAGGACTGCAGCTTGGGGGATGAAGTCACATCCCAGGTGAGTGGCGAGTGTAGGCAGCACAAGCAGGAGTTAACAGCATCCCTCACAATGGTCAGGAGAAGGCACTTTGTAGTGCTGTCCATTCAAGTGCCCCGCCTTTAAGAAGGATTGAAGCCTGGGGGATGAAGTCCAACCCCAGGTGAGTGGCGAGTGCAGGCCACTCACTCTGGGACATGTGTTCTAGACTTTTTAATAAGAAAGCTAAAATTACACATTCCAGAATGTAAAAAATATCTACTAAGTCAGACTTACAGACTCACGCTTTAAATGGCAGGCCTGAAATCATGAGCAGCTTACTAGGATACCGGAGTGTACAGAAGATGATCTTTGAATGTCCTCCTCCATATAGGCCCTTGTTCCATTCACCAACCAGCCAACATTGGACTTCAAAATTGCTCTCCCTTAAACATGGAGCCCAATGGACTTTATATCTACCTGACAGAACTATGAGCAATATGATGTTTGATAGTATAGTATTTTTTGCTAATCTGTGAAACTTCTGCTTCAAGAATTAAACAGAACGGGCCTTATAAAAACACCAATCACAATTAAAGCTCATAAAATAACACAATTGTTGAAATGTCTTGGTCAAACAGATGTTTCACCACTTAAGTGGATGGATGGGTCACAGAAAAAATGACCTAGGACATGAGCCTTAAAATGTAATTTCTGGTGCATCAAAAGGCTTACATTTCAGGGACCATAACTTTACTGATGTCTGAAAGGCACTGCACCTATCACATTTGTGACACCTTTAGAGAAAAAATACATAATTACTAATGTCTCAATCAAAACTGGAAATTGAATGGCACGTAGAGTTTTACGTAAACATAACAATAAGCATGAGCCCTATCATAACATAAATATAGATACTTCCTACATATTCAGTCCAATGCACCCAAAAGGACAATTATGTGATTAAAAATCAGAGCAAAACCAAAAAAGAACTCCTCCCAACCAAGTTCAGCAGGTCAAACTAGATAAAAATTTACCGCCTGATATTTCTCATTGTAATGCTGATGTCATAATTAGTTACATTTATTGCATCGGATAAAAAATTATTCCCGACTGCCCTACTTTAGGCTTCTTGGGACATTCCTTAACAAAATGCCCCGATTTTCCACAATATAAACACAGCTGGTTAGCTCTCCACTTTTCTTTTTCTGCCTTGGACAATGGTCCACGTATTGAGCCAACCTGCATGGGTTCCTCTACTTCTGTTCCATCACCAGAATTTGTATGGTCATTCCTAATTCTATCGAACCATGGTGAGAGTGGACAAAATTCTCTTCTCTTCTCAGCTGTTCCTTCAGATAATCAATGGTCAATCAATTCCAAAATTTCAGAGGGCTTTTTTGGAACTTGTGTCTAGCATTTGCACATTCCGGCAGCCATCTTGGATCTCTCTCACAGTCTTTTCGTTGCAATCTCTGTAGTAAGACTAAGCACAATTCTCCAAGAAGGGCATTGCCTTCTCCACTGCGGATACTTCTTGACTTTCACATACTCAGACTTTCTTTTATTATCAGACGAAGTCAAGACTTTGCATCTCAGAGGGTTCTTGACACTAAGTTGGATATTTTCACCACCATGTCTTGGATCTCTATACCGGAAAGGCTTGGGGAAATTATTAAAGTTTATTATTCTTTAAAAAATTCATATATTATTTAAGTGTGGTGCTTGACGTACTCCAATTTTGTCACAGTTAGGACTTTAGTAACTTTAGACGTATAGTTTGTGAATAGATGAGATCTTTGCTCTTTTGTATGTTTGTGCTTGCATTAGCATTAACACCCCAACCCCCTCCCTACATTTCCGTAAACTATTCTAATTTAGTAGAAAGTACTTCCCATTTTCCAGCCAATCCCTTTGGCCCCCCCTATATTTATTACTAAAATGTTTATCGATATGTGCAAAGGTCTTCGCACATGCAACAGAAACTTCTGCACACAAAAGAAGAGGCAGAGATCTCTGTCCAGAATTTTGTGAATAGCATTTTGTAGTGAGAGTGCTACTGTAGGACTACTTTACACACTACAAAGTGCAGTTTGTGACAGATCCCATAAACTTTTAGGTCAACTAAGAAATCCTTTGCCCGTTGCAAGGCTTTTTGTTAGCTTACAATGGGCTTGGAGCCCACCCATTGGTTTTGAGAGAGCGTAGCTTATATAATCTATATTAACATGAAACTTTTATATATTAATGTGTGATGATGCCGCATAGAAACTATAATAATAGCAATTTTGCTTAAACGTGCACTTAAATTGTGACCACGATGAGTGGCCACCAATGTATGCGCAAACTAGTAATGATGAATAAAATGTTCATGTTATGTTCAAATTAAGCTTATATTAACATTTGCGTTATCGAATCTGTATTGAAAATCCTCATAGGCCTTAAGTTAGCGTGAGCTGCAGCTTACCTGCTGGCTCTAATATTAAATGCATTTTTTCTGTTTTTCAGTGTGCTGACTCACAAGGGGCCATGACCCCGCAATGTTCTTTTTCTTCAAGCTTGGAAGATGAATGTAACCATGTTAAATCCGTTCCCAGCCGTATCTTCGGAGCTCTGGCATAAATGTTATAATATATTGAAACAAGTGTAGATGAATGTAATGTACAAGGTCATTCAAACCGGGGCCGACAAAGAACTGCTGACCAAAAGATGTACAAAGAATTACAAAGAGATGAAGTAACGCCGGATGTGCCACCTCTGAAGATGTCAATTACGAAGACCAATCAAAGACTTGTAAAACAATATGGGGTGAAGATTGGGATTACCTAATGTCAAATTTAATAGGTTAAAGATAGTGGAGTGTAACAAACGTCCAATAGAATTTTGGGGCAATGTACTATGAAAAAGGGGTAAAAACCCATGTCACAGAGAAGTCAGGAGAGCGAGTTAGGGAATGCTATTGATTTTATCCACAAACTTTGTCACTCTGATTGGTGACTTGAGACTTATTAAAAACCATCCTCATCCATAGACTGCCCAGTTACAGTTTTCCTCCTTATGAGGGAAGTGCCCCCTTGCACCCTTTAGTAGAGTCCTGACTGATGGCGTTTTGACTGATGTCCTGAAGACGAAGACTGATCCTGTGCGCTGACCTATTCTTTGGAGGGTAATTATGACAATGCAATTGTAATTTGTCTGTTTGCTTTTCCTTTCTAGGTACCAACTGCTTGTTTTGACAGAGACCATAGTTAGATGTTTTCCAAATTGGTGTTCTAAATTGTTTTGCATGAAGCCCAATATGCGAATGCTAATTAGTGGTTAGGACCGGGTTTACCAAAACAGACGCAAATAGACAAACAACTGACATTATGCTGTGTTGAATTGACACGTATTTGACACACTGCTATTCTTGATTAATGTTTGCGCCGTGCTATGTTCTGATGTTTGCGATTCTCGCATTAATGAAATCTTATCACAGCTGCCACATCGTGACTATGCTAATCTGCTTCTTGGTATTGAGATTAACTCTTTTACTCGTAGATTGTGACCAATAGGGAATAAAATTCATAAAATTCTATTAAACTGGTGTGGTCATTCACGGCTGAAAGGTCATGGTAGCGTCGTTGAATTGATTAATGACTTTGACTAAAGTGAAATGTATTGTTGTGATAAATATTGTTGACATTATTGATATATTGATCAGCTATCTCGTCCTACGGTGTCTCTCAACTGGGTCAAAAGATTCATTGGCCTAAAACGAGTCCTAATGTGTAATAAACTAACATAAAGGGACGCGTTATCAGTTCTGGTAGCAGAGCGACGGTTTGGCCCTTTGGGGCCCTAGGACGGAGAATCATTGTTTAATTTGTTTTTCTGCGATAATGCAAATTGAAGATAAGATGTGTTTCTAAATTCACCATGACTTTCCCGGGATCTCGGAGCCTGCCTAAGTGAGTTGGGAATGTTCTCGGTGTCATAATATGTGTGGTATAGGGTTTTGCGCTTGCTCAGCTTATGCCTTTTTGCAGGTGATTGTGAAATCTGTGTGTATTTAGGTCAGGTAAATGTTGTTTTAGTAGGAGTGGGTGTACTCCGCAGAATGAGAGTAGGGAAGTCGGCGTACTTCATATGAGTGTGGCGCTTTGTGCTCAAAATTATCCACGTGGTTGGTTGTTTTGTACGGACCCGTCGTGGTCTAAGACTCCGAGTATATTAACAAGTGTAGGAGACACTTGGGTTTATGTTGTAATCTGTGCGGTTTAATAGGTCAATCAGGCATGGTTGACAAGTCGAGTTTGAGTCAAATTGTACGTATGAAACCTTTGATGGAGATTTGGCAAGTTCTAAAGTGCACTAGGACGAACCATTGACAAGTCGAGAGTAGGATTTGCGGGTCGAATTCTGCTTGCGTATGCAGGGACCGAGAAGGAGAGAGTAGCGGCTGAGGCTTCAAGTGAAATCTCTGTAAAGTTCTGAAGCGAATGTATTACCCTTCCTGTAGTAAACCGGCAGATTTGTGTTGTTGTTAAAGGTGCTCACAGTAATTTTGCATTAGTTTGTGTGAATTCAGTGAGAGGCGGACGAGCCGCAAGACTTTGCCAGCTGCAGTGTATGAGTATGACATCAGTGGTGCCGCGCTGAGATAGGTCAGTTGTCGAGAGGGGTCGCGCACGGATTTGCTGCCGTCCGTGAGAGGCAATAGGTTGAGAAAGGTGGGTGAAAAGTGTCCTGGGACTTAAAGTCACTTTCTGATTAAAATACAAATAAGAGAAAACGCAAAGATGAATTTTGTCAAGGCTTTTAAGAGTGCTCTGAAAGGAGATGTATACATTATGGCGACTGAAGGGGAGCCTACACTGCCTGAAGGTACTCCAGCCTACATGGTTATGGAGGAAAAGGGTGTCGCGCCTTGTTTATGGATGAAACAGTGGCGCAAATTAACAGAGGAAGAGGGATATTTAGCATTCCCAGAACATGGGACGTTCAATCAGAAGGTGCTAGAGAACTTAATGTGGATGTTAAGTACACAATAACCACCTCCGAGGCCAGCTCAGTATGAGGCTTTAGCGATTTGGGATTTAATGGCCCTTAAACATAAACAAGAAAGATTCCAAAGGAGACTAAAAAGAGCAGAAAAATCTTATGCAGAAGCCAGATGGGATAATGAGAACAAAATGTGGAGACAGGGAATAGTTGATGGATTAAAACTGTTCCCAGCAATAAAACAGGGAGAAGAGACGCAGGGAAAGAAAGCCTCCTGTAAAACAGACAAAGACACTAGTAAGCCTAAGGAAACTAAGAGACCTTGGGAAGAGGAAGACGATTTAGATGACGAGGAATTCATGGACCGAATATTACATGATCGCCCGCCACCTTATGCGGTGAGCGACAATGTCCCGAGTACTAGCATGGGTCCTGGGAACCAGGTGCAGGAGAAGGGAGTTACTGATACGGTTCAGACTAGTAATACGGCTTTGATACAGAATGGTGTCAGTGTACCCACTGCGCCAGACATGCAGATACAGTTGCAACCTCCACCGCAGATACAGAGAATCTATCCAGACGTCCCAGTACTTGAGACTACTACAAATCTGATAGTGCCGCCAGACCCGATATATACTAAATCGAGGTTGGTGCAGATTGAGTCGATTCCGAAAATACTGTCCCAACCACAGCCACAACTGATACCAGGATATAACCCAGTAGCTGGTCCTCCATTAGTACCTGTTCTGGGTACTTTAGAACAGACCTATGCAGTTACTGCTCCACGAAGTTTGTGACCAGGTCAGACACCTGCTGCAATATCGTTACCAATTACTGTTGGTCCACCGGTGCCATTGTATGCACAAGGTAAGCCTGGTGTATGTGATCAGGGAGTAATGACCCAAGATGCAATAAGAAGAGGGTCCATAGGAACTCCCCAGTTAATGGCCCCAGGAGAGCAAGCAGTTGAAAAGCCGAGGTCTTTAATAGATCTTAGCCCAGTGGGAACACCATTAGAGGCAATGCGTCAGGCAGGGCTAGGGGTATTAACCCCACAGACAATAAGTACGAATACTTCACCGTCACCAATGATGCATGCAGGGAACATTTCACTGCAAGGTTTTATAGTACAGCAGTTGAATGAGTGGTTAGAAAAGACCTATGCTTCACAAAAGACTACAGTGACTGCCGTAGAACCGGAAAAAAGAGGGCAAGATGAGTACCTGAATTTCGTGAGATTGGGAGTGGAAGCTGCTGAATTAGTGGACAGACCAATGGGGGTAAACAGATTAGAATCATACACAGAAACAGAACTGAGATATCTATGTCCTAAAATTACTAAAGAGGTGGGCAAGGTGCATCAGAGATTAGCTAATCTTGCAGACAAGTACAACATTGATATTGAGAACACTAAACATTTGAAAAGAAGCTACAGGTTATACTTTGATTCAAAAGACTTTGAGCACATGAGATCTGCCAGAATGAAAGCACATTTAAAAGAAATACTGCAAAATGCGCAAATCTGGGGCACGTTAGTAAAATGGGAAGGCAGATGGGCAAAGAAAAGAGATAAGGAGAAAGGAGACAGCCCAGGGTCTAAAGCTTCACCCAATACAGAATCAGTAAAAATACTACCCATGAGAGAAACAGCTGGTGGTGTTTTAATTCATGTGCCGTGGTCCAGAGGAGACATCCTATCTTTTACAAATGATTATCCCAGGTTGAGAGAGAAACCGATCGAATGGTACCAACAAACAGATAGGTTTGTGAAACTTGCAAAGTGTCTTTGGGAAGACTTGAATACTTTGTTTGAGATCATTGTTCCGCCTGATTTGTGGCTCGAGTGCAAGAGAGGGGTAGATTGGCCGACGAAGGAGCCTGCAAGGGATAAGGTGACTGGAGCACCCTCTGAGGAGGTGATGAAGTATTATCATAAAGTGATTGAGTTTTTGAAGCAGAAAGTGTCGCCGAAGGTGACCGACTGGCAGAAAAGCGACCGGACCTCACAGGAGGTTAAGGAATCAATACAAGCCTACTATGAGAGGTTGTTAAAGGCATTCAAACATTACAGTGGTACTGAGACCATTGAGCCGAAAGATATGAACCATCTTGTATTCAGATTTGTTGAAGGGCTGAGACCAGAGGTTAGCCAGATGATTAAGAATCATCTGATTTGTTGGCAAGCGAAGCCGATTGATGAGGTGTTGCAGTATGCGAAATACTGTAGCGACGAAATAGAGCTGAAGCAGAAAAAGTTGAAGGAAAAGGTGATGGTGATGCAGATAAGGGCTGCACAGGCAGGAATACACGGAAATGGAGTTCAACAAATGATACAACAGCAACCGCAAATGAATGGTGTGTTTCAGGCGCAACCGAGAGGCCGAGGTCGAGGTTTTGTGAATCGCGGTCCAGACTTAAATACTGTTGTGGTCCAAAACGATGTGCAAGGGATGAAAAAGATGTCTCCATGTCACGCGTGCGGGGGCGTGGGGCATTGGAAACGGGAGTGCCCGAATGTGGTGCAGGATGGTGTTGTTCAACAAAGCACTAATGTCGGTACATTTCAAAATATGAGAGGGCCAAAAATGAGAAACCAAAATCCGAACTTTCAAAATAACATGGTACAAATGCAAGGGGTACAGCCCATGCAGCAAATACAAATGCCGCGTGTTCAGCCAGTGCAAATGCAACAGGTACAACAGCAGGTTCCCATGGTACCTAGACAGCAAATGCAATTACCAATGGCTACGATGAGACAGCAACAGGTGATGCTTCCTCAGCAGGTCACAGGTCAGGTAATGAGTCAAAATAATACAGTACAACAATTCCCATTGCGAGGTGAAAATGGAATGAATGAGGAGTGGTTGGATGACAGTTCAGATAGCGAAGAGTGCAGGCTTGCAGCGTCCTTAGGGAAAGGTAATGGGTCACAAGGTTTCATTCCTGGTTGATACCGGAGCTACACGTTCTACAGTCAGAAGTGCAGAAGTCCCGAAATTACTACTTTCAGGGCGTACCATAAGGGTGGTCGGAGTAGCAAACCAGTACCTGACAAACCCGATTACAGATCCAGTACAGGTTGAGATCGGCAACTTCCAGGGACTGCATAAGTTCGTAGTCTGTGATTCGAGTCCAGTATCCCTAATGGGAAGGGACTTACTGTGCAAGACAAAATGTTTGATTACATGTACCAATGATGGAATCGAAGTGCAAACAAACAGTGATGATGAAGGAGATGAAGGTCAGTTCTCAGAATTAGAGACAGGAATTACAAATGAGGATTACCCCTTGATTACATTATTCCCGGTGCTTACAGTGATTGACCTACCTGCCGAATTACAAGGAACAGTGACAGAGAAAGTGTGGGATTTGACAGGAAAGGAAGTGGGACTGATAAAAGGTGTGGAACCAGTCAAAGTACAAGTGAAGCCAAATGCAGTGTTTCCCCACGTGCCACAATATCATAAGGCACAAGACGTTCTTATTGAAGTGTCACAAATAATTGCAGACTTTATGAAACAGGGAGTCCTGAAGGAAGTGTTGAGCAGCCCATGTAATTCACCGATAATGGGTCTGAAAGAGCCTGTGGGAAGGTTCGAATTGTGCAGGATTTGAGGAAAATAAATGAGATTGTGGTAAAATGTTGCCCCATAGTACCGAATCCAGCGGTAATCATGTTTCAGGTTCCATGTGATGCTGAGTGGTTCACCGTTGTAGACCTGTCACAAGCCTTCTTTTCAATACCACTTCACGAGGATAGCCAGTTTTTGTTCAGTTTCAAATTCCTGGATAAGGTGTACCGTTGGTGCAGAATTCCACAAGGGTTTTCTGAGTCACTGTCCATCTTCAATCAGATACTGAAAAAGGATTTAGAATCCTTAGTGTTACCTTTTAATTTGACTCTAGTGCAGTACATTTGACGATTTACTGATTGCATCCAAGACAAGGGATAACTGTAAATATGACACAATTGCCTTACTGAATCATTTGGGAAAGAACGGACATAAGGTGTCACCCAAGAAGCTGCAGTACTGCCAGAAAGAGGTGAAATATCTAGGACATTTTATTGAAAGAGGGTCCAGGAGAATATCGAAAGAAAGGATAACAGCCATTGTGCAAATTAACCCCCCAACAACAAAGAGAGATGTCAGGATGTTTTTGGGAATGGTGGGCTACTGTCGCCAGTGGATACCCAACTTCTCGATTATCTCAAAACCATTGATAAATCTGACAGGTAAAGAAATCAAGGATGAGCCGTATACCATAGCCTTGTCCAAAGAAGAGCTTGAATCATTTATGGAGTTAAGAGAGAGCATGTGCAGGGCACCAGCTTTAGGTATGCCTGATTACACGAAGCCTTTCCTATTGTTTTGTCATGAACGTGATGCTTGTTCTTTGTCTGTCTTGACACAGGTCCATGGAGGTGCAAATCGCCCTGTAGCATATTTTTCAGCTACCTTGGACCCCGTCGCAGCAGCCTTACCGGATTGTTTGCGCGCAGTTGCAGCAGTTGGTCAGAGCCTTACACAGTGTGAAGGCATAGTCATGGGATACCCCCTAACAGTAATGGTTCCGCATTCAGTTGAAATTTTGTTGACTCAAACCAAAACTCAGCACATGACAAATGCCCGTCGTACCAAATATGAGACAATCATACTGGGATCACCTAATGTTTCGCTGAAACGATGTACTGTGTTGAACCCGGCAACTTTACTTCCTGCTGAGAATGCTGAATTTAATAATGAGGAAGAAGTTGAGCATGACTGTCTTGAGGTAACAGAACTATGTACCAAACCACGACCTGATATTCAAGACACACAGCTGAAAGAAAATGATTGCATTATGTTTGTTGATGGGTCCTCTTAGAGAGATTCCATCAGAACATTGAGATCTGGTTACGCTGTATGTACCATAGCTGGTATCATCGAAGCCTCCTGGCTCGAGAGAGTGTTTTCTGCACAAGTGGCAGAGTTGATTGCCCTTACTAAGGCATGCCACGCAGCTGTAAATATGAGAGTCACTATCTATACTGACTGCAGATACGGATTTGGAATTGTACATGACTTTGGCCAATTGTGGTCGCAGAGAGGTTTCATGACCTCTTCTGGTTCTCCTGTGAAAACTGGTGAACAAATAAAGGATTTGTTACAAGCGATTCAGTTACCTCTTGAAATTGCCGTGGTGAAATGCAATGCTCACGTTAAATCACAAGACTTTGTGTCCATGGGAAACGGCTATGCATATCAAGTCGCAAGGTTTTGCGCATTAAACTGTATATCGTTCAAGGATCAGTGGGAGTAGTTACCACAAACTGAAAATGACACATGCTTGAACCTTGCATTAAGGGTAGTTGACACCCTAGATGAGCTAAAGACACTACAGGGTCGTGCTAGCAAAGAGGAAAAACGCTCCTGGCAAAGAATGCAGCGTGTGCAGAGAGCTGACGACTTGTGGGTCTCAGAGGAGGGGAAATTAGTTTTGCCAAACAGTCTTCTGTCACAGTTTGCTAGGCTATATCATGGACAGGCTCACCTTGGAAGAGATGCAATGATCAGGTCATTCAAAATCGATTGGTTCAACCCAAAGTTCAGACATGCCGCAGAAGTTACCTGTCATAGATGCATCATCTGTCAACAGATGAATGCGGGAAAAGGGACTGTGGTAACTTTGAGTCACATTGGGAGAGCTGGTGGTCCATTTAGCAAGATGCAAATGGATTTCATTGAAATGCCTGTTTGCAGAGGATTGAAGTATGTGTTAGTGATTGTGTGTGTTTTCAGTCACTGGATCGAAGCCTACCCCACACGTAGAAATGACAGTCTCACAGTTGCAAAGCTGCTGCTTAGGGAACTAATACCCAGGTTTGGGTTTCCGGTCTCTATAGAATCAGATAGGGGCAGACACTTCGACAATGAGGTGATTAAACTCCTGTGTGCCGCATTAGACATCGAACAAAAGCTGCATTGTAGCTACCGCCCTGAAGCATCAGGACTAGTAGAGCAAATAAATGGTACCTTGAGATCGAGAATGGCAAAGATGTGCGCAGCTACCAATATGAAATGGCCAGATGCATTACCCTTAGTGCTGATGTCAATGAGGAACACCCCTAATAAGAAGACAGGACTGTCTCCACATGAAATCCTGATGGGTAGAGCTATGAGGTTACCTGCAGTACCTGCAAATGCTCTAGGAAATTTCACGGATGATATGGTGTTGGACTACTGCAAAGGTTTGGCTGATGTGATTCGCTCTTTCTCTCACCAGGTAGAAGCTAACACATTGCCACCGATTGGGGATCCAGGTCACACCCTGCAAGCCAGTGACTGGGTGGTTGTCAAGAAGCACGTGAGAAAGTCGTGTTTGGAGCCACGCTGGAAGGGGCCATATCAAATAATCTTGACAACGACTACTGCTGTGAAATGTGCAGGCGTTCCGAATTGGATACATGCCAGTGACACAAAAAAGGTAACGTGTCCAAATGATGAGGAACTTGAAGTTTCCGGCACAACAGTTCCAGAGAGAGAAGTCTCAGGGCCAGAAAACAACCAAGAAGGAACTGAGACTGCAGGAGAGCCCACTGAGAACAGCCTAGTCCCTCAAACAGTGAACGAGTTCGAGAGAGGTGACAGTGTGCCTATCTCAGTGGAGGCAGCAGGAGAACTAAATCAAGGAGAGGTTCTCCCAGAAGTAGACGGATACGGGTTGGAACTTGAACCCGTTACAGATCAAGAAGAAGAAGAAGAAGAAGGGGAAATAATAGAAAGAGACCAAAGTGTACCGGCATCCCCTGAACCAGTTGCAGGTCCATCAAGGGAAAAAACCATATTACAAGAGGAGGGTGCTGTTCAGCGTCCTGAAAAGACAAATTGAAAGAAAACGCACAAAGGTGATAACTGCCCAGAGAAACCGGTCACAAGGGTAAGAAGCATACCAGGTGAAACAATAACAGAAGAGACTGATACGTCCCGAATAGAAGATCTAAGTGAGGGAGAATTGCAAGGTGAACGCAGATTGAAAAGAAAGAGAATCGCAAATAGAAGATACACAGGTCGTGAATGGGCGTAGGCAACAACATCTGCATGGCAACAAGAATTCCTAGCGTTCTGTTTTGATCGAGAAGTACCAGGCCAATACTACGGTACCTGAAATAACTCAAAGAAAAGACTTTGTTAACATTGAAAAAAATGATTTTTGAAAAACGGAAGAAAAGAGACTTATAAATTACTGGATGAGACACTGACAACCTGATTTGACTTTGAGAAACCTGATAATGACAAGCTGCTAACCTGATTTGACAAAAAGGTTCCTGGAAGTGAATGAAAACTCTGTAAATACACGCAGAAAGAGAGAAAGAAGAAAAATGTTATATAATCTTCAAGTCGATTATTATTCTGCTATTTGATTCTATATAGACATGGCTTATAATAGAGGTAGTAACAAGAAGGGTAAAGTGTGTGGTTGGTTAAGCCATATAATAGGTATTGTGTGTGCGGTAATAATTGTGGGAGTGATGGTGGGAATGCCATGGTTAGATAAGAAAGCAACTAACACTGTTTTGAAACCTGAGACTACAACATTAACACCGTGGGAAAGATTTGAGCAGGATGCAAGACACTTGCATGAGGGGACTAATTCAAAGGGGAGCTTTCTACTAATGTCTCATATCGCTTGCTGAATGAGTATGTTGAGACCGTGGATGCGAAAAACTGTTATGTGTGTACAAAGATTCCTTCATCAGTGCAGGAAGGGGTCACTTATCACAGCCTTCCGTTGACCTACGGAATAAGCTGTAGCTTGCTACTAACACGATTCTATAATCAAGAGCATGTGCAATACTTTTATTCAAATCTGGATGTTGTGTTTTCTTTTGTGCCTGTGATTGAGTTTCTGAATAAGCTAGCTAAAGAGCAAAATATTAAACTAGTTAGGGGTTTCTTTGAACCAACGCTTACATTTGGAACAGCTTATGCACACCGCAACAATCTGACTTGTTTATTGTCACCTGTAGAGAAAAGCTTCTTAGATAACACTGAGGATAGACGCAAAGGATTAGAGGAAAAATTAGAAAAGGGGTTAGAAAAACGCACATATGCAAATGATTATGCTTACACCGCAATTAAGACGCAAGGCAAATTAGCTATAGATGCATTACATGTAGGGAGGCTTTGTATATATAGGCCAAAATCTGAGCAGGACAATTTATTTGTGGGAACGAGTGAATGCAGACATGTGTTTTTGTTTCAGAGTAAATGGACATTTATGTTGAATAGACAGGATCCAGCGATCCCTGGGATCGATTATATCTGTGGGCTTAATGCTTATTACCATCTCCCTAAGGGATGGTATGGGACATGTTATTTGGGAATAGTTTTCCCAAAGATTTACCAGATTGATTACTTAAAGCAAGTACCTAAAACATCTGAATTACAACATACTAGACAAAAACGAGAATCAGTGGCTGCTGTCATTGGTGATATATTTGGAGCCATAATCCCGTCGGTAGGGATTATCTTGAACTCCATGAAAATTCAAAGGTTGTCTACTATTGTGGATAACATGCTGACAAATTTTACAGGGGCAATACTCCTGATGGATACTGAACTTGCTGCGAAAAGAGCTATGACTCTTCAAAATCGGCTTGCTTTAGACATACTTTTAGCAAAGAGTGGAGGGGTCTGCAAGATGCTCAACGAGCGTCATTGTTGCTCATTCATTCCAGATAATAGTAAAAAGATTAGATGTATGCTTACTAACCTAACTAAAGATAGAGCAGATTTGAAAGATTTGAAGGAACCTGGAGTGTGGGAGAAATTTGTAAAGGGAATTGCCAGAGTAGGGAGCTGGTTTAGCAACATTTGGAATGGGGTACTTGCAAAAATACTAATGGGTCTATTAATTGTTCTGGCCTGTCTATTAGGATTATGGGGAGCATGCAAAATTAATGATAAAATTAAAGGAAATTGGACAAAAAGAACCAGGAGGAATGAAGAAAGTGAAAGGGAGAAAATGTTTAATGAGATTTGGGAAAGTTCACACAAGGGACAAGATGTTGAAATGCGCATTATGCGTAAAGTGAAAAATTAAATAAAAGGTCAAAAGGGAAAGGTTTGTGTGATGACGAGCGTCATCAGAGGAGGGACTGAGAGAGCGTAGCTTATATAATCTATATTAACATGAAACGTTTATATATTAATGTGTGATGATGCCGCATAGAAACTATAATAATATCGATTTTGCTTAAACGTGCACTTGAATTGTGACCACGATGAGTGGCCACCAATGTATGCGCAAACTAGTAATGATGAATAAAATGTTCATGTTATGTTCAAATTAAGCTTATATTAACATTTACGTTATCGAATCTGTATTGAAAATCAACATAGGTCTTAAGTTAGCATGAGCTGCAGCTTAGCTGCTGGCTCTCATATTAAATGCATTTTTTCTGTTTTTCAGTGTGCTGACTCACAAGGGGCCATGACCCCGCAATGTTCTTTTTCTTCAAGCTTGGAAGATGAATGTAACCATGTTAAATCCGTTCCCAGGCGCATCTTCGGTGCTCTGGCATAAATGTTATAATATATTGAAACAAGTGTAGATTAATGTAATGTACAAGGTCATTCAAACCGGGGACGACAAAGAACTGCTGACCAAAAGATGTACAAAGAATTACCAAGAGATGAAGTAACGCCGGATGTGCCACCTCTGAAGACGTCAATTACGAAGACCAATCAAAGACTTGTAAAACAATATGGGGTGAAGATTGGGATTACCTAATGTCAAATTTAATAGGTTAAAGATAGTGGGGTATAACAAACGTCCAATAGAATTTTGGGGGAATGTACTACGAAAAAGGGATAAAAACCCATGTCACAGAGAAGTCAGGAGAGCGAGTTAGGGAATGCTATTGATTTTATCCACAAACTTTGTCACTCTGATTGGTGACTTGAGACTTATTAAAAACCATCCTCATCCATAGACTGCCCAGTTACACTTTTCCTCCTTATGAGGGAAGTGCCCCCTTGCACCCTTTAGTAGAATCCTGACTGATGGCGTTTTGACTGATGTCCTGAAGACGAAGACTGATCCTGTGCGCTGACCTATTCTTTGAAGGGTAATTATGACAATGCAATTGTAATTTGTCTGTTTGCTTTTCCTTTCTAGGTACCAACTGCTTGTTTTGACAGAGACCATAGTTAGATGTTTTCCAAATTGGTGTTCTAAATTGTTTTGCATGAAGCCCAACATGCGAATGCTAATTAGTGGTTAGGACAGGGTTTACCAAAACAGACGCAAATAGACAAACGACTGACATTATGCTGTGTTGAATTGACATGTATTTGACACTCTGCTATTCTTGATTTATGTTTGCGCGGTGCTATGTTCTGATGTTTGTGATTCTCACATTAATGAAATCTTATCACAGTTGCCACGTCGTGACTATACTAATTTGCTTCTTGGTATTGAGATTAACTCTTTTACTCGTAGATTGTAACCAATAGGGAATAAAATTCATAAAATTCTATTAAACTGGTGTGGTTATTCATGGCTGAAAGGTCATGGTAGCATCGTTGAATTGATTAATGACTTTGACTAAAGGGAAATGTATTTTTTTTTTTTATATATTTTTATTAACATTTTGTTATTATACATTTACATGTTCATTCTTATTGCATTTCCACATTTGGTACACATTTCGTTTTTATACTATACTTTGCTCTTTGCTTATTGTTTGTTACTTTTATTGTTGCTAATCATTTTGTTCTTTATTTAGTAAATTGTGTTCATTTACTTGCTAATGTGTATTTCCTTCTTGCATTTCACTGTTTTGTATAATTAACAATCAAACAATAAACTTAAACCCCTTCTCTCCTGTAACTTGGGAGGTAGTTGGGATTGTTACAGGTGGGTGGACAAGGATAATGTGGGATTGGGGAGGGAAGAGGAAAGGAGGGGAAAACACGAAGTGGAGGGTACACAACTCCAAGTGACATTAATGTTGATCTAATTGGAGGTAGGGAAAGGAGAAAGTGGGAAAAAGACCCTAAACGGTCAACTTTACGGCTTTGTGTGAGTAGTTTTTATAGTTGGTAATGTTTAAGGTACGATAGTGTATCCATTTTTGGGCGGGAGAAAGGGTCAACCCAGGGCGCACCGGCACACAGTGGGGGCGGCAGGTCCCTCATGCTTCTTGCTACTACTGTTGGTAGGGTGAGGGTCAGAAGGCTAATTGTCTTCGCATCCATACTCTCGGTGTGGTCTATTTGTGATTTTGGGTCATTTTTGGGTGTCTGTTTATGTATTTTCCCCGTTTGGCTTTATCCTCAGTGTGGGTTGGATTTCACTTGTTTCTCCGACTGGGTGTGCCAGCCTCTTATTTATACTATCCCAGTTCGTCATTAAATCTTCCCACCCCGGGGCAATAGGAACCTGGTGCATATTCCTGGCTTCTTCTGCTTTTAGGACCTGTAGTTCAGCTCTAGACCATGCTGAGATATCCCTTTTCCAGTCAGTCAGTACAGGGTGACCAGTAGCCTTCCAGCCCCTCGAGATTAGTCTCTTATAAAGGGCCAGGGATAGGTCCAGGAAGCGTCCCCTCACTTTTCCGCCAAGAGCAGCTGGTCTGAGGCCCAGCAGGCATAGCTCAGGGGTAGGTCTCAACTCAAACTCAAACAGTTCAGTTAGGATGGGCAATATTCCCCTCCAGCCAGCCTGTATCACTGGACATGTCCAAACCATGTGGTCAAAATCTGCCCCTCCTCCTCCGCATCTCGGGCAAGTCCCAGGGGCCCCTCCGTATATGCGGAACAGTCTGTGGGGCGTGAGATACGTCCTGTGCAAATAGTTATATTGGATGTATCTTAACCATGTGTTACGTGATATCATCCGGGGGTAGGCCAGTACTCTATTCCACTCTGACTCAGAAAATTCCCTCCCAATCGTGTTCTCCCACCGCCCTCTCAGCAACCGTAAAGGGTCTAGGGCTGCCTCAACTTGAGCCTGATATATTTTGGCGATCAGATGTGATCCCTCCCCTAATGTCAACAGTAAGTGCAGGACCTCGTGAGTGGCGGGTTCCGCATTCACTGTGTTCCAGTGAGCTTTAAGAATGTGTGCTAGCTTCCCGTAAAGTAGAAACTGCCCCCTGGGAACACCCTTTTCCGTTAGTTCAGCAAAACTCCTCATCACACCCTCCTTGAAGAGCCTGCCCACTGCTTCTATTCCAGCCGCCAACCAAAGGCCAAGTCCTGTGTTTCCCGGTCCCCTTCCCCCAGGTTCCAGGGCAAGCACCGACAGTGGTAGAGCTGGGGAATATGGGGAACCCACTCCCACCCTTTTCGTACATCTTTTCCAGCATGCCATCGCAACTCTTATCATTGTATTGTTCCGGGGGGGGGGTTATCTTCCTGTTTGCCATACATGTCGCGATCCATGCCGTGTCCATCACTCCTTGGGCAGTACATAAATCCAGCTGGCCCCGGCCCGCCAGCCAGCCGGATACCCACTGTAGTTGGGATGCCAGGTAGTATGCCTCAAATTCAGGTGCTCTCAATCCTCCCATGTGGGTTGGTCTACAGATAGTCGTGAGTGTAGTTCGTCCACGCCCCTCGTCCCATATTAGTTCCCTGAGCAATGCATTTAGGTGACGGAACCATGCCTGGTGGATCAATAGTGGCAAATTGCCGAAATAGTAGAGAAGTCGGGGGAGCATGATCATCTTGGATAGTGCCACTTTGGCCATCACTGACAGTTTCAGAGAGCGCCAAAATCCTACTGAAGATCTCAGGGATCGGAGCGCTTTACTAAGGTTGCCCTCTCTTAAGTCTCCCAGGTCATGGTAAATCTGAATCCCCAGGAACCCGAAAGGCCGGGGGGTCCATTGGAAATCCGATGGGCACACTGCGGGATATCTGTAACCAGGCGTCAGGGGAAACACATATGTTTTGTTACGGTTAAGTCGTAATCCTGATACCTCTCCGAATTCCTCTAGGGCCTCCAGAGCCCAGGGGAGACCGCTCACCCCATCTCTGGGATAGATCAAAATATCATCTGCATATAGCGAGATAATGTGGTCAGTTGGTCCCCATCGAATCCCCCTGCCCCGTCCTTCACCACGTATCCAGGCCGCCAGGGGCTCCATCGCCAGGGCGAACAACAATGGGGATAGAGGGCACCCCTGCCTGGTTCCCCGGTGTACTGGATAAGCACCGGAGATTGTCCCACCCGTCCTGACCCTTGCTAGTGGGGATGAGTATAATAGGTCCACCCATCTGGCCCAGCCCTCCCCCAGGCCCATTTTTACCATTGCCGCCCTCAATTAGTCCCATCTGATCGAGTCGAAAGCCTTTTCAAAGTCCACCGCTAGCATGGTCCCGGTTGGTGGCTTCGATTCACTGGGCATATGTAAAATAGAGAAAATTCGTCTGAGATTCAGAGAGGTGCTGCGACCTGGTATGAAACCATTCTGGTCAGGGTGCATCAGGGTGGGCATGTGGGGCAATAGCCGGTTGGCCAAGACCTTACTGAGGATCTTAAAGTCGCTATTTAGCATTGATAGTGGGCGGTAGTCAGCTACTGATGCCTCCCTGCTATTTGTTTTGGGGAGTGGTACTACCAATGCCTCACGTAATGTGCATGGGAGTTCTCCACTCTGTGCCGATTCCATATACATTTCCATCAATCTAGGAACCAGCAAGGGTTTATACTTTTTATAAAAGTCCATAGGAAGACCGTCTGTGCCAGGGGTCTTCCCAGGGGCCAGCTGCGCAATTGCTTCGGTTATCTCATCTGTGGTCACTGGCCCTCCTAGGCTGACCCTGTCTTCTAGGTTCAGTATCGGCAGGGGAATCCGAGTCAGGAAATTGTCAAGAATCCCCGTCACCAAGTCAGTGGGCTTCCTGTACAGGTGCGTGTAATAATCTCTGAATGCGTCATTAATGGATTCTGGGCTGAGTCTGCGTGCTCCCCCTCTGTCCAATACGCATGTGATGGGGTCACTGTCTCCATCTGGGTGCACCAGCCATGCCAGTAGTTTACCAGATCTCCACTCCTCTGACTGCAAGGATGTCAGGTATCTCTGCATGCTGTGGCATCTAAGTCGCTCTTCGATTTGTGAGTGCTCTCTACGCGCACGATCGTACTCTACATCTACTTGCACTGCAGGGCCTCGCCTCAGCTCCCCTTCGTGAATGAACTTCTCCAATGCGTTTAGTTCTCTCTCTAGCGTGCGTCTTCCCCCCACAGACTGTCCAAGACAGTAACCCCTCGTCACTACTTTGAGTGTCTCCCATTCTATGGCTCTGGTGGAAGTGGAACCCTTGTTAGCTTCTATGTGTTCTGTTAAGTAACATCGTAATTCCTCTCTATATGCCTGGTCTTCTAGCGCTGCACGGAACATTCTCCATGATGGTATGGGGGGTCTGTCCTGTGATACCCTCAGTGTCAGCAATAGAGGATTGTGATCCGATATAGTGCGAGCAAGGTACTCAGAGTGGGTCACACTTCGCACCAATCCCGCCATGCAAACCATCCTATCAATTCAAGTGTGTACCTGCTGGAGGCCCGAATAAAACGAATAGTCCCTGATAGTCGGGTCTTGTAATCGCCAGGCATCCACCAGTCCCCAGGTGTCTAGCCACTCAACTAGTTTTTGTGCTGTTTTGGTAGATGTTGCCCCCTGTAGTGGGGGGGTGGATCTGTCCAAATCTATGTCTAGCACTGCGTCAAAATCTCCTCCTATTAATACTTCCCCCATGTGTTGACGAGTGAGGTGTCTGGACAGACCTGTCATGAATGAGGTTTGGTCCTGATTGGGGGCGTATATACAACTCAGGATTAACAGGACCCCCTGTAATTTCCCCTCTAGTATGACAAACCTTCTCTATCTATGTTGGAGGAATCAATCGTTAGGGGGACCCCCGCCCTAATCCAAATCAGAACGTCTCTTGAATAAGCTGAATATTCTGTGGCAAACACCTGTCCCCTCCATCTCCGTCTTAGCTTTTCTCCCTCTCCAGGCGCCAGGTGGGTCTCTTGTAACATAGCTATCTGTACCCGCTCTTCTTTTTAGGAAGGAGAGAATTCTATGTCTCTTGGCTGGAGTACCCATCCCCCTGACATTCCAGGTTATGATATTGTGGTCTGCCATCCTATCTTTGAAGCCTGTTGTGTGTAGGCTCGGCGCGCCCAGGGTCCTGACCGACTCCCCCGCAAGCTTGTACCTTTAATGTGGTCGATCCATTTCACACATATAGCCGATGAAACTTGTAACTGCAAACCCCAACTCCCTATCCCCAGGGCACCTCCAGAACTGGAGGCTGCCCAACAAGTTATGCAACACTGCAAATTATTCAAACACATCTATGCAATACTCGCCGGCCGAATCTGACAGGCGAGAGACAAGTCAGGGGGGTGGCCAGGTCCGGAGGGGCCCCTCTTCTGCTCAGCTTGTCTCGGCCCTCTGCGCCAGTGCGGGTTCAACCTATGCAAGTTCGTCGGCGGTTTGTGGGGTCATCCTCGGCGCGTAAGTCGAGCCCCCGGAGCCACCGGGCGAGGACATCACCGTGTCGTCCGATTCTTCTTCAGAGCCCTCCCGGGGTGATGTCTCTCCACCCACCTTGGCCGCCGCCTCCAGAGCCTCTCTCTTGCCAGTTTCCCTCTGTATCCGCGTTGGCGCCAGTCGTGGGCGATCTCTGGGTCTTTTCCCCCTCGGGGCCCGGCGGGTCCCGCTCGCCCCATTATTCTCGAACGTAGGCCGCGCTGGTTGTGTCCCATGCCTTTCGAGCCATTCCCATGCTTCCTCTGGGGTTTGGAAGAACGTGGTCTCTCCCTCCGCAACCACTCGTAGTCTTGCTGGATAGAGCAATGAGTACTGTATCCCCTCTTCTCGCAAGGCTCTTTTAACCGCCAGGAAGGAGGCACGCTTGTTTTGGACTTCCAAAGTGAAGTCAGGGAACAGTGTCGCTTCGCCATTGGCTACCTTAAATGGGCCCGTTTCCCTGGCTTTCTGTAAGAGGATGTCTCTGTCTCTGTAGTGCAGGAGTTTAACAATTACAGCCTGTGGTGGCCTGCCAGGCGCCAGTGGTCTAGATGGCACACGGTGTGCTCGCTCCAGGGAGTAGAGGGGGGTCAAACTTCCCGGTGCGACGACCGTGCTTAGCCATTTCTCCAGGAATTCCACCATATTTGTCGCCTCGGCCCCCTCGGGGAGGCCCACCACGCACACATTATTCCTCCTGTTTCTACCCTCTGCGTCCTCGGCTCGCTGTTCAAGCTTTGCCACTCTGCCTGCCAAGGAGGTTATCTCTGCTGACATATCTTTTTGTTTTGGGACGACTTCCGCTAGTGTTGCTTCCGTTTCCTTTACTCTGTCGGCCAATTTATGATGATCAGCTCTCAGGAGGCCCACCTCTATTGCCACCTGATTGATGTTGCGCTGTAATGTGGATTTAGTGTCTTCAATGGCCCCCAATATCTTGTCTAGGGTGTCTTGCACTTTGATTTGTGACTGGTTCTGTGTGGTCGACTCATTGTCCCCCGGCGGTGTCGGTGGGTCCATGGCTTTGTTCTTATGTCTGCCCTTGGGGGGCATTGGTCAGGCAGGGAGAGGCGTCCCAGTGGGCCCGGCACGTAGTCCAGGCGCTTATGCTCTTCGCTGCTGATTTGTCCACTGATCTAGGCCTTGGTTGTCTCTGTCACCAGACCCAGGCACCTCAGGACGAGCCACGGGTGCTCTGCCGGTTGCTCCCAGTGCGTTAAATGGCAGGGCCGTAGGTCTCCGTCAGCGCTGTGCAGTCCGGTCCCTCCGAAAGTCCACGCCGGGGCCACAGCCGCGTCCCACCGGCCCCGCTCGTCCGCACGGGTCACCGTGTCCGCTCCCCGATGAAGGGTCACACGGTCCGGCGGTCTGCTGCTGGTCCCTCTAGGGCCAGACGATTGAGCGTGCACCGTGTTCAATTCCCTGGTCACTTCCCATCTACTCTTTGGATGAGAAAACAATTTGAGCTGATCCGGGGTTGCTGGGTTTCATGAATTGAATTGTGATGTATTTAAAAGGCGGGTGCAGTAGTCCCCCGAACTGGCTGTGGCCCTGCCGGTCAGCAGAAGCCCCGCACCCGGCGAGAAGAGCACCCGGTCCTCAACCTCACTGGGCGGTGCTGATTGGTGCGGGCAGACTCTGTGTTACTCTGCCTCCCACTGGATGAGTAATGTACAGTTGGAGCCGCCTGGTATGGAGAGAGTCCTGTTGTCCGTGTCCTAGGGCCCCCGGGCAGCAGCCACGGTTACTTCGGTTATGTGTTCTTGGGGGGGGTGTGCACATAGCTGCCTCCCCGCCGGGCAGCCCCGGGGGGTTCCTCGCGCCCACGCAGTCGCAGCACAGGAGGCTCCGCAGTCAATGGGCACCAGGCCCCGCCCCCCAGAGAGAGAGGCCGGCCCGCCTGCTCTGAGTGTTTGCAGCTAGTCCCCGTGGCTTTACTCCCGCGGTTCTACCCGGGGACGGGGGCCCCGTCCGTCGGCGAGATCGCTGGTTCACCCGGCGCGGGGCAGCCCGAGTCCGGATGGGGCCCGCGCCAGAGCCGCGACCGCACTCCAGCAGTCCCGTTCGCTCGCGCCAGCCGCCGCCCCCGACCTGGAGCGGGAGACCGCCCGGCCCGGCGCGCCCGGCCTCCGATCACCGGCAGGGCCGCGGGCTCCTACCAGCACCAGGCAGCCCGAGTTCTCCAGAGGTCCGTGCCGGGACTGCGATCGTTCTTCCGCGGCCCGCCCGCTCACGCCGCGTCCGTCCCCAAGTGCAGGACCGCCCGGTCCGGCGCTTCCAGGCAGCAGATTAGTGTCGGCCCCTCCGGAGCTGAACAGCTAAGCGTGCGCCATGTTCAGCTCCGTAGCCACGCCCCCCAGGGAAATGTATTGTTGTGATAAATAATGTTGACATTATTGATATATTGATTGATATATTGATCAGCTATCTTGTCCTATGGTGTCTCTCAACTGAGTCAAAAGATTTATTGGCCTAAAACGAGTCCTAATGTGTAATAAATTAACATAAAGGGACGCGTTAACAGTTTCATTGCCACTTTCATTGGCTTGCTTCTTATTTGGGAGTTGCCGTAGGCTTTCCTCCCTCTCCTTGGGTTTGTCCCTTCCCTGAAGCATAGACACATTACTTGTGTCCTTAAACTGCTCGTTTTTCATGCAGTACTCTATAAAAGTGCATGTGTTTTCCGGCTGTTTACCCTTATGTGTTCCTCTTTCTTGCCTTCCTCAGTTGCAGGTGTTGCTTCCTCCTCTCTGGCCGTCCCTTGCTGTTTTTGCTTCCCCTCTATCCTCTTGTCTTTTTGCTCCGCCAGTCCCACACACAGTGCTTCCTCAGCACCTGCCTCCCTCTATTGTCCATGTGCTTCCCCATCCCTTCCTGCCCTATCGTTGTCAGCTTGCTGCGTCATTAACCCCCCCAACTGCCCACTCACCGTTCATTGTCAGCTTACTGCCCAAAGCCCTCCCAAATGTCAGCTAGCTGTCCCAATCCCTTCCACTCACTTTCTATTGTCATCTTGCTTTCCCAGACCTCTAACCTGCACTCCATTGTCCATTTGCTTTAAAAGACTCAGACCGCCCACCATCATTGTCTGTATGTTTCCCCAGCACATTCCTCCCACGCTTCATTGTCCTTGTGTTGCCACATCCCCTTCTGCCTGCTCTCAGTTGTCTGCTTGCATCTCCAATCACTCCCACCCACCCTCTGTTGTCAACTTGCTTCCTCATGCATCTCCCACAACCTCCATTGTCAGCTTTTTGCCTCAGAGCCTCCCACCCTCCATTATCAGCTTTCTTCCACATTCTCTCAGCCCACCCTCCCTTGGTCAGTTTGATTCCCCATCCCCTCCCACCCATCTTTCATTGTCAGCTTGCTGCCCCAGCACTTCTACCCACCCTCTATTGTCCGATTGATTCCCCCTTCTCTGACTTCATCCCTCCCTCTGTGTTGCCTCATCCCCCAACCCACTCCACCATTTGCTTGTTTTTTAATTAAAAAAATACAAGCATTAGCGCTGGCTTCAAGATAGCGATTTTTGAAAGAATTTTGTTTTGCCATGTAAAATGGCAACCTATGTTGTACAAGGTCCAAGATCCTTGTTAAAAACTCACCATGCACACAGTCTGGTGGTTTCTGCAATATTTAACATATGAAGATGGTAATTGAGTGAAAGAGCAAGGAACCACACAAGCTACTCAACAGTTCCACTTTTTGTATCACAGCAGCTGAAGTCCGCTAAGCCATGGCACGTTTTAGCTGAATTCCAAAGAAGACTTGCATGAGTAAAAAATGTACCTATAGAGATTCTATAGTAATTTTTTAACATCTACTCTAATCGGCAAGTACAACAATCATAGGCCTGCATGTATCAGAGAGACCATGACTATATTTGTGCGCACATTTTATAAATAATATTTCTTTAACAAAATGAACAACTAAAACAGTTGGGACCTTCAGGAGATATTGATTGAAGTGGCTGAGTATATAGCAGAACTTTTATGTCTCATATATGTTAGCTCGTATATGTTAGCCATGTATTCCCCTTACAAAACTACTTTTAACATTTCCTATTCTGCTACCCAAGAGTCAAAAGGCATGGTTAGGTAGGGATTCTAGCCTCAGAAGTTGGTCTCAAATGTAAATTCACTACAGCAGGGAATGGTTGATTTTTACTCTGCACCCTTATATTTGTAATAATCATCTTCTTTAAACAAAATATAATTCTGGGATCGTTTACTGCTAAGTAGCAGAAGTAAACCTGGAGGCTGATTTATCAAGGTTTCACGCAATGTAACACAGCAAGACACTTTGCTGCACTGCGATGTGTGAAAGGGAGAGGGTGGGAATTTGCCATATTTAACATTATATGGCATATTCCTATCCTCTCCCTGTTCTGGCGCACAATGTGCTGCCTTGCACCAATGCAGGCACCCATGCTCCATAGTTCAAGGATGCTTGCATTTTAGGCAGGATTGTTTTTGTTTAGGAGGGGGCACCTACCTGCAAACAAACAATTGTCTGCAGAATTTCCATTTCTAAGGGTGCTACAGAATGCAGTATTTTTAGAAAGAGGAAACTATGAGGAGAAATAAAGATATTTATTTTTGCTGCACCTCTGGTGGAAAGCCTGACAATTCTGACACATTCTCAGGTCTACCAGTATTGGTAAATCTAGGAATGCAAAAGAACACATGGTGGATGTGTGGGAAAGTCCATGCACTACCCATGTAAGGTCCTCACCATGCAGTGTAAAGCACTGCAGAAACTTGTGCTGCCTCGGATTACACCAGATTTAACAAGTCACACAAGGCCATGCAGGATGGCCTTGAGAGGCTTGGTAAATCTGAATCAACGTTTTGCATCCCCCTGTGTTGCCTTGTGTGGCACAAGGGCGATGCAAGTATTTGATACATTTGGCCCCGGTCTCTTAGATGCTAGGCTTTCTGTATTCTTGATCCATTACTGCACAAAATGACTACGTCATTCCTGAATACAGTCTGGTGTTCAGGGCAAGAGCAGCTATCCTTCATCCCATCTGTCTCACTGCTCATATAACCCAGCCAAAATCATTGTTACATCAATGTATTGTACCAACATATTCAGTGTGTCATAGAAAAATATTCTTCACCCAGATTTGGCAAATACTCATTGATGAGACATAGCTGCTTTACAACAAACGGGCCATATACTGATGCATATCTCCCTTCAAAATCTAGCTTTGTTTCTTATTTTGCTGTCTGGCTCACCTGCACTCTATTTGTATAGCAGTGCTCATCAGTGTCACACCTCATGTGATTTCATCCAAGCATTATTTATTGGTTACGCCTTTCTCTCCCCTTACTTGCCTGCTTGTACTCTCCATTATGCAGCTTTCCTGTGGCACATTGCCCCTCTGGTCATCTGCCAAGTGAGCAAGCAGGTGTCCCACCTTACCCTCTTTTATAGTAGTGGTCATCAGTGTCACACCTCATGTGAGTTCATCCAAACATTATTGGTTAGTTATGCCTTTCTCTCCACTTACTTGCCTGCTCATGCTCCCCACAACGCAACTTTTGTGTCCCACCTCACCAAGGTTGGCCCAGTTTCACTGTAACCCTGCTGTCAATCAACAATGAGTTACTTCAATTTTATCCAATTCTTCTTGACTTCTCTACCTCTCTCAGTAGTTGGCAATTTTAATTATAAGTGGGCAGTCTTAACCCATGTAGCCCAACCCATCCAGAGTGAGCTGAATCCACCAAGGCCATGCACATAAACCACCTAGAAAAGTTACTGTTGTGTTACTCCAGTGTGACACACTTGTCACTCCCAATGCTCATCCCTGGCTCACTTTCATCATCAAGTAAAATATTGTTGCTACTATAAAATTGGCAATGATTCTCCAATCGCCATGTTAATGTACTGTATTCCAAGTGTCATTTCTTAGCACCCCAGTCCATAAATAGCGGTTCACAATGTGGACATACTTGCTGTTGCTTGCTTTGCTACCCCATCACTTCTGTCCTGCAAGAAAGATAGGTCTTTTTTAGTGCTGCAAAGGTTTTTTATTGGTTTTAGCTCAATATGTTTCTTCTGTGTTCAGCATGCCTTCATCTCCAACCACCATCCTGTGTATCTTCCGCTGTCTTCTAGAAGCATTGGGATCTTCAGCAGTTTGTGAAGGTTTTGTGTCCTTTAATGCTGCTTTGTGGATCCCAGGGGATGTTGACTTTATATTGTGCCGTACATCCAGCCCTTCCTAAACACTTCTGAGTCTGTAAATAAGTGTGACATCCTATTGTGTAAGACAGTTAGCTATGTTGATATATACAAATGTACTTTTAGTATAAGTTTCCAAAGCTTTTGCTTCACTGCCTGAAGAGATCTGAAAAAGTGTAATATATTTTTGCATATGGATCTTGGATATCATCTAGTGATGATCTTCAAAGAGGGGCATGGAGGTTCCAGATGGGTCGCTAGATTGTGTCATGAAAGTTCACAAACCTCACAATGATAGTTCTATGCAACGCCCCTCGCTTTTCAAATGGTCTCAATGCCCTATAAGGCTTTTTTATAGAAACAAATGCAAATAGTTGTAGTGCTTATGGTCCATTCTTCCAGAAACCATGCAGGTGACCGGCCCTCTGCTAGCTCAGAAAATCCCAGAAATCTTAAGTGGTTTCTGTGTGGCCATCCCTCTCCATCCAATGTCTGTGCTCCCAGAGTTTGTTAGCTTAGAGAGGAACTTAATCTTACTTTGCAGTTTGTATATCATGTTCAAGGTGTCCAACTCTCTCTGTGTGACTAGTACTCGCTCAGCACATTTCCTTGCGTCAGCTCTAAGTAGATTACCTTCAAATGAGATAGTCTATCTTGGCTTCAAAGCAAGACCTAGAATTCTGAATAGGTTGGACTATTTCTTTATGGGAAGGGTCAGCCAGCACACATTGAATGTCTAGCATAGGGCACTTGTTTTGTCCCCTCCTACTGTCTTTTTATACTGACTTATTATTTGCTTTGTCTGGGCTTCTCAGCCTTGTCTATGCCCATTTTACATATGTGTTGCTATCTGTCATGTGACATTTATGTAGTTGTGTTAAGATGAAAGCATCACTGGTCCTTCAAATCTTCTAACAATGTCACTGAAGGTGATGAGTTCGAGTCTGTCCGGAGTGGGCACTTTCAATTCATATTTCACCTAAATTATCCAGTTGCCCCCACCACCTTTTACATTTTCTGGCATCTTATCCATCCTATAAACTAAAGAGATGTGTCACTACTAAGCTGGAAGCAGGAAGTTGCTACTAATCAACACCCCACAAAATGTCTCTTTGACATTCTGGCACTGTGAGCCACATGTGCCTGACAAGAAGTATGAAGGCCTTTTGATATATTCCCATTTTCTATGACCTTTCTCTTTACACTGGAATAGTTCACCTTAAATAAGTCAATTATTTGTGGACCAGTTTCAAACTTGACAAAAACACAATGTCAGCAATTCCAACTAAAGCCTTTTCAGTGTCACGACTCATTGTTTCGACAGGATCTGCATTTTTCTAATTTAAACTAACAATGGTCATCAGTTCTGATATTATTAGAGCAGTGTCATTCAGCGATAAAGCCTGTATTAGAATCAATTATTTTAGGCATATTTTTCAAGCAATGTATTATTAATATTCCCAGTTTTGGAATCAATGTGAATAATGCTAGTTACAATGACCTAGTACCTTTCAAATATTTTGCCCCAGTGAGAACCCACCAATTTATGAAAAGTTTAATAAAACATGTCAAAAAGATGATTCATCTGATCTTTGTCATGAACAAGAGCAGTAGGTACTTCACCTTGTATCCGGTTGCACTCTGCCTCCTTCATCTACCTCCACTGTATTAGACTCAATGTGTTCCTTTCAGTACGCTGCTGTAGCTACAAGACTACGGCACTCATGTGTCAAGCAATTTTACTGTCAGTAAGACTTACATTTTTGTAAACTCAGACCATTTCCAGCCACAAAATGGCCTTCTTTTTTTCACCAAACCCAAATACCAATTTGATAACATGTTACTGAATTACAGAATCGCTACCTGTGTTTGAGAATATATACAAATTTGGTATTTGTAAGAGGAGTGTTAAGGGCCTCATTTCCAGATGCTGAGGGCCTCATTATGAGTTTGGCAGGCGGTGAAGGCCGCCTATCAAACTTGCGCATCCAGGAGACCGCCAGTTCGGTATTCCACCCCTTGGCCCCATTATGAGTTTTCCGCTGGGCCAGCGGTCAGAAACAGCATTTCCGCCTGCTGGCCCAGTGGGTAAATACCCACAACATTGATGCAGGCTCGTAATAGAGCCTCTGGCAATGTTGTGGTGCGTTGGGTGCGACAGCACCCGGCGCTCTTTTCAGTGCCTTTAAATCAGGCAGTGAAAATTGCAACAGGGCTGCCCATGGGGGCCCATGCACTGCTCCCCATCTCTGCCTGCCTTTGCATGGTGGTGAAACTGCTAGTCGTGCTGCCTTGGTGGATTCATACCTCCAGCACCGCCTGGCCGTTGGCCGGTGCAAATGTGGCAGTGTCAGCGGTCCGACCATGGCGCTTTCATCACAGTCGTAATGTGGAGGCTGAACCGACCGCCACGTGAGTCTGGCGGTCCTAATACCACCAGACTCATAATGAGGGCCTGAATATGTAAACTATGTATTAATGTTCTGCAACCAAAATACGGTCACAAACATTAATATTTTATCATCTCCTCAAATTAGGTGGTAAGCCATCCTCAAAAGAGGAAACCCAAGGGGGCCCCTTCCCCTCTTTGGATGTTCACAAAAACATTTCTTATGAGCAGGCTTTGGTCATTGAGATCACTCCTGCTCATAAAAACGGTTTGTGTAATTTTTCTTTCTTTTTTACACGTTTCAGGAAATGGGCTACATTTGAAAAAAGGGAGATTGCTTTATTTAAAAGCAATCACAGACATGGTGTTCTGCTGACCCCAGCAGGCCACCATGCCTATCATTGTAGCCAATTGTAGTGGGCTGCAATTTACAATCTACCCCATGCATATTAATGAGGTAGGTTGAATTGGGACCCTCTATGAATCCGTGTTTTGAGAATCAACCTATTAATACATAGGTCGGTTCTCAAAATAACAACAGATTTGTTAGAAGTCGACGTGCAAATTGAAACCATGTCTAATAAGTCAATTTTTGTACATTCCAGTTAAGGAATCTCAAATTGTGAATCCTCATCTTTCGCAATTTATGATTCCTTAGATGGAATCTTTGTACATGAAGGCCTACAAATGTGGCACTTTACATGACAAAGAAATAGATTAATAATAAATACATTTGATATTGTGAAGTCTGCAGTCTCCATGTTTGGATCACTGACATAATATTGAAGCATATAATATGGAAATAGAAAAATATCAGACATTAAATGTAAATTACGAAAATATTGACTTCCTATACTTAACTAGTAAAACCACAGACATGAAGAACACTAATATCTTTGTTAAAATATTGATTTTTATCAAAAACATACATGTCAGAAACAAAAATATCATAACCCTTAAATAAACATGTCAGAAATATTTGTTCACGCAATATTGACTAAAATCTTACTGGCAAAAAAATTATTTAATCATTAATACATATGCAAAAATCACTATTTACATAAAACAATTATTAGAAATAAACTTAAAACATTGTATATACATGTTTAAATTACATATAAATATATCAACAAAATCTTCACTATTCACCCCAATAAATTACATACCTAAGATCATAACAATACAACCCAGAAAAGTGTTACCATTAACTACAAATACTTAAAGAACAACCTAAATGATCTATCTCTCTACGTATATACACGTAAATTTATATTAAAAACTATCAAACTATATATCATACAAAATCTAAATTAGCTTTTACCATAGGACATAGCTGATAAAAACAAATCGAGCTAAAATATGAACAAAACAATAAAATGATAGTATAAACAGCTTTAACCAATGCAATCAGACAAATAATTAACTCAACAATATAAAAGGCACACTAATTTAAACAACTAAATACTTCAAAAGTGGCAAATGCTGCAAGATGAGCAAACTCCGCCAGATTCTCTCACCAGATTGTTAAAGAAAATAATATATACATCTTAACAACTACCTAACCTAGTAAGTGAAACTTATATTAAAACTAAAACATTCTTGTTAAGAAACCTAAAAATGTAAAATAGCAAATAATTAATAAAAACTCTCAAACTTCTATTTCTTTACATAGACTTCCTACTAGAAAAAGCTATGGGCCGCATTATGAGTTGGGTGGTCATACCCCCTGAACTCCAATACAGGGGTGGGGAGGCGGCCGTCAAGCCTGCCGCCTTACCACCGCCGTATTACAGTGTTTCTGATGGACTGTTCAGTAGAAACAGTGCAACGGCATTAGCTTCAGCTCTCAGAGAGAGCCCAGGCCAGTGCCGCCACACACAGCACACTTGGAATGAGCACTGCCTGCCATGGCAGACAGTGCGCATTCCGAGTGTGCTTACATGGGGGCCCCTGCACTGCCCAAGACTTGGTCCAATGCATGTAGTCCAGCAGTGTCTGAGGGACATAGCTGCTTCCATGAGTCAGACGCCACAACAACTGCCCTCCCAAACTGGCAGCAGCGTGATTGAGAACAAGCTGGACTCCATGCACCGGGAATGGCCTCCCTCAGGGCAGACATGGCTGCCTACCAAAGGGATGTTGCTGCGATCCTCAAGAATCAGCAGCTCCTCCTTGCTGTAGTGATGCCATATTTTGTTCGACAGATGGCAGCTGCCAGGAATTGGGAGTCTACATCTCCAACCACTCAAGTGTATGTTGCCCACTCTATCTCCCCACCACCACCATCAAGGGCAGAGGAGACACCACACACACTGGAGGATGAAGATGTGGAACAGATCATCTTCACCCGTAAGAGTTCCCGGTAGCACCAGCCCGTGCCACATGGCCAGTGTTTTCCTTTGTCCTGTGCTTGATATCATGACAGTGTTAGCACAGTTGGATATGTGCACTCTTCCAAGACACACTGTTGACCTGTCTGCTATGGACTGTCATTGTCTCTTACCTACAAATTGGCAAATCATGTTCCTCTGCACTTAACAACACTTCACCCAAGCATGTCCCACGACATGTTCCTCAACCCTGGACTTGTTGTGTGTCACAATTGTATGGTTTTGACTAATGGGGTCACTGACCTTGACATTGTAAATATTGCACTACAACACTTGTAAATAAACACCTCCTACACAAACAGTACATCTTTGTGTATTGTGAAACATCTACTACACTTAGGAATTGCGATATGTGTAACCATGTCATTAGTCACAGAGTGTCAGTACAAGAGTGCAGGAATATGGGGGCACATATATACACACAAGGTTCCTACATGATAAACGACAATGCTGGTCCTATTCCCTACAAACAATTCACTGAGTATGTCAAAAATGTAGATCACATGTATGCTTCACTCACTAAATATGGCAGGAATGGCTGTGAAACAGTTCTTGGGCAATACCATCAGCTGGGAGTACTTTTTAGAGCACATTGATGTGAAACAGAGGCACTTAACCTCATCTGTAATTGCCAATGGTCAGTTTTGCTGGATGTATTTTAAATGTAGGCTGTTGTCAGATGTGCCACAGTGCCCAACATCTCTACACAGGCCCCTAACACTTACAGCTGAATTACCACACCTACCTGTCCAATACAAAGTAAACATAGTCACCTTGAGTGGTGGGTACACTGGATGGCAGATGCATAGACAAGAAGATGTGTTGTTGCTGCCACTGTGGCAGCTCAGTTGTAAACAGGTGATGAACATGTCAAGAGAGGGATTTGGCTGGCCGGAATCCCTAGGCAAACACACAATTTTCACTGTGCACTCATGGGAAGACCCTGAGACACAAGCATATGACACAAAAAATACCCAAAAATGTTTATTATTAATGAAACTAAACTAAAGAATCAATAAAACCTAGCCCAACCTATTCTAACTATACTTAACCAACAACTAAACCTAACTACCCTATGCTAGCCTTACCTAACATTTAACACCACACTCTAAACATTGGCCCCTGCGCCTCCCTTAATTTACGAGATACATGCAGGACAACATTTACATATACTTCACATATACTAACTAAATCTAAACAAATATATATATTTTTTATTTATTTTACACACATATATACTCCAACATGACCCCCCACCCACCAATTAATAATGAAAAAGTAAAAAACTCATCCCCCCAAATCCCCTTATTCTGTCTAAACTACATACCTAACACTTACCCCGTAGAAAACTCACTATAAAACATGAATAAAAATGAGAAGGGAGGGGACAGAACTGGGAGGTGACAGTTCCGAAGATACTCATAGTATGGCCTTCTTGATGTTTTAAAAAATATATATTTCAGTCTCTTTGTATTGGCAGCCACCTCCTTCTCCAAAATGTCCAATCGTTGCAAGTGAAACGTCCCTCTGCAGATCCTGCAGCATTTTAGGGTCCATGGCAGCAGATGGTGGTGACATGGTAGCACTACAGAGCCTGGACATCCCAGCCATTTTGACATGTGTTGTTACAGATGAAGTGCAACACTTAGGCCCATTTCAATTAGTAAGTGACAATGTACAACACAGCTCCAACATTGGCAGCACTGTGCTGCAACATTTTGACAATGCAGTAATGCACCATGTATGACATGTTCTAGGCAACCCCTTGTTGTCCCCTGCGTCAGTGGCTAATATGCAGCTGTGCACCGACACTACCAACCTTGCACTAGGGTGCTTGGCTAGCTGCCCTGTGGAGGTGAATGTATCTGTGCAGGAAGGGACACCTCCCTATACATATGCTGTTTTGATGGCCAATTGGCTCTTTCTGTGTGTGCAGCAGTATGCATCATGCATTGGATGGCACATTCATAGGAGTTCAAATCACAGTCTATTTCCTTATTGCAACCTGCAAACGGCACCCCTGGGGTGGTGTTTGATGTTGGCACTGCCTCAGGTTTTAGGTGACACATGTGAGTCAGCATCATCATGCTATGTATCTTGTGGTGACAGACCTGCAGCAACACACATTGCACGTCCTTTTGCCGCGTGGGAGGGTGGCCGATTTACAATGTGGCTTCAAATCACAAAAGAGTGGTCATCCGCCAACTTGTACATACAGTGCAGGCCATGACAATGGCACTGGGGGCTCTTACATAAGTCCCTTAATGATCCTGAGCGGCAGCTGATGTTTCTGCCAGCCATCAGGTGTCCAAGGATGTGTATCCCATTGTTTCAGGATGATCAACATTAATACAAGTGTCTCTCCTATCTTGCAAAACATTATTCAGCATTTATACTGTCAACACATGAACAGTGCAGGCTATGGAATGGATCACAGCTACTTGGCAAACGTGTCCCTTGGCACAGTGCATGTAAGGTCAGTGATGTCCTTAGTACTCCTACAGGGTCCCACTGTGGCATCCATGATCTGCACTGTCTAACAGTGACTCTGCTCCATGATGGGCCATATATTGGTTATGGTACTGACACAATGGTGTTGTGGGTCAGTAAGTGGTGCATGTGAGGTGGCACTACAGTAGGTGTGGTGCCCCTTCTCACAAGTCTGGCACATTGGATGTGATGGGCATTAATTTTGTATTCCTATGTGTGTGACCCAATGCGTCAGGCAGATGTATATGCACACTACAGGTAAGTCAGGTATGTGTTGATGAGATGTAGTTGGTATTGTCACCAGATGTCGGGCATTTGATGTTTGTTCTGGCAGTGACCTGCAAGGCATGATTTGAGGGATCTGTGCCTATGTGAGACTTACATAACATGAGCATGGTGTATGCCTTTGATATTGCTGTGCTATTCTTTGTTTGGTGTACTGTGTGTGAAGTGTACGTAGTAAGCAACCTGTGGGCACTTGTGGTGGTTTGTGTAGTTCTTCTGTTAGCAAAGAGTACATATCTGCACATGTCCTTCATGTGCTGTGCCTATCAAGTTGTGGGTGTGTTACGTACATGTGGGTGTATGTGTTTGTAGCTGCACATCTGTGTTACCCTGGCCATGTGTTTTTGTATTGGTCTGTCTTGAGTGTCCTAGAGGGTTGGTGTGTTATGTGTATATTGCTAGGTTTGTTGACTTACCCACGAGTAGGCCATTTCCATATTGTCCATCCTGGGAGTGTTCGTTGATCCTGCTGTGCCGGAATGTGTAGGCATCATGGACACTCCCAGGATACTTGACCAAAATGTTAGTCCCCGGTGGTCCACTATGGCCTGCACATTAATGGAATGCATGTGCTTGTGATTCCAGTATAAGTGTTCTGTTGCTGCAGGCAGCACAAGTCGGACATGGGTACAGTCAATTGCACCAAGCACATGTGGAAAGCCATGAAATTGGTAGAACCCCTGTTTTATCTCCTGCTGCTTTTGCTGGGTATTGGGGAAGCTGATGTGGTGGGGTTTCGGAGATTATTGCATCTAACACCTTTGGCAGGAACACAGAGAATGACGGCTGTGACATACCAACAACCAGGGCACCCGTTGTTTGAAATGAGCCACTTGCCAGCATGTACAGTACAGCTAGCAGCTTTGTCACAGGTGGTATGTTGTGTGGGGTCTGCAGGATGGCTGTGATTTGTGGCTCAGTGTGGTGCAGCAGGTGTAGTATGGCTTGCAAGTTTAGTCTGTATGTTCTTATGATGTCTTGTTCCCTGAGGCCATGGAGGGTTGTCCTGCTTCTGAATACCCTCTCCTGCCTTCTGCATTGCCTTTGTGGGCCGCGTTGTGGTGGTTGTGGTTGCAGTTGTTGTTGCTGTCCTCCGCGTCATCTCGCAAGCTGGAGCAGTAGCACTTCCATCTTCTCCTGTGGGTTTGTACTGTTGCTTCTATGGGTTTTCCTTAAGTAGTGGTGTGTGGGCCTCATTTTAACACCTGGACTAACCCATGAGTTAAAATTTGATGCAAATCGGTGTTAACGTCATTTTTTGGCTTTGCCTCCCACCTGTGTGTCATTTTTGCCCAGATGGATAAATATGGCGCTAGGGGCTTAGAGTCATTTTTTGGACGGGAACACTTACCTTGCATCTCATTGATGCAAGGAGGTTTCACACATCCAAAAAATGACATTAATGCCAATATTTGGATGCTAGACAGTTCTAGCGTAGAATATAAATATGGAGTTAAGTTTGCACTAAATTAGCGTCAAAAAGATTGATGCTAATTCAGCGCAAACAGAGTATAAATATGGGCCTGAAATGCATGAACTAAGAAAACCAGCAGTGATACTCCTCCTGCCCCTAGAAGATATCAAGACGTATATATACCTGAACATTGAAGTATCACACATAATCAAGAACCTTTGCTTTTATATGACAACCTAAATAATGAGAAACAAATCCTAATATTCTCTACAGCAAACTATTTACTAAAACTTACCCAGTGTCAAAAAGCACTTGTGCTCCCAGTCACCTTCCCATAAGGACTAGAAGCACAACGCGTGACTGCTTTTGGCTCCAGGCTTTCTTTGCCAATAATTTGCGTGCATGCTGGCACATGTGTGCACCTTATGCTGCTTAGGCTTTGTTGGTTCCATTGGGGACATCTGGTAACTTGTTTTGCCCTAAGTAATTACTGCTAATTGCCAATTGAGGGCCTCGATTGAGGATCATAACTACGGTCAATTTACCGAGGACTTCTTAATTTAAAGATGTCCCTACAAAAGTTTATTCTGGTCTTGGTTATATAGTCAGTGACTATTTATGTGCACCGCAGGCATAATTTTTATGTCCTGATGATGATCCCAACAATCAAATAAGAGATGGAAACGTCTTCGACATTTAATACTTGTACTCTGTACAATAATATATGTTTTGACATGTGCAAGAGTACTGTAAAATTGTGACTTTAACTGTGTGTTCTGTCACGTGGAGTATGCCTGAGCAATTATGATTTATGGTTTCCAAGACGCTTTTGTTTTCCCACTAAACTTTTTTCTTACTTTTGTTTGGAATAAATATACTGGTTTATTGCATGTTTTCCATAGACTCCATTGTGATTCTATATGGTATTTAAATCTATATTCCTTTTTTCTATTGGACACTTGTTCCTTTATAAAATACTTGCCCCTGGTCCCTTGGTACCTCTGGGTTGTACCTTGTGTGATTTAAAACCATGCTACAATTTAAAGTCATACTCTTCATAAAAAACAAAGGAGTAAATTAATTAGAAATTACAGCCAAGAGTATAATATAAAATAAATATTATCGTACCAAAGTCCTAAAACAAGTATAAAAAAATCTGAACCAACATAACAAATCATTTTTGTATTTCAAAATAAATATATTACTGTATAATAATATTCAAAACAATAAATGCAATTTTGATGTAATGATGACTGAGATCATAACATTGTATATGAAATATTTAAATAAACAATTTAACCACCACAAAACTAAAAATAAACTCAATCACCTAAATCAATTACATCACACAAACCACACAATTCCAAATAATAATCACCTAAAATTTACACATACAATAAAATTTCACATTTCCCACCCACAATAAATGAAAACAATAAAACTTACAGTTCTGTAGCTGCTGATCTTCCTCTGTATCCATGTAGTAAAAAATAGTAATCCTTCAAGATAGGAAAAATATTGTCCAAAAAGCCCCCAAAAAATAAAAAATAAAACTAATCCAATAGAGATCCCTCATAGCAATCCAAAGTATCTAGGGACCATAAAACCTCAAAAAAAGTGTTTACAAAAAGAAACTCTCCAGGAAGCCTGAAAAAAACAAAATCAAAGTAAAATGCATTGGCTTATTATAAACCAAAAATGATTTCCTTTAAAAAACAAAAAAACTAAACGGAAGCTCCCATTGTCCATAGGACACGTTTGAAGAGAAAACCCGGTAAAGTAAATTCGAAAACCCACCTTCAAAACATATTACTTTCCCAAAAATACATATAGATCACACTTAACCATCCAAGCATAAGTAACACGGCACAATTTAACCTAATTTAATGATACATTTCTAAAATAGTGTACAAAACCCCAAAACTGCAAACTATTAAAAAACACTACTATTAATACATCTAAATATACCAAGCCACAAACAATGCTATAACTAATCTATAGAACTCTCCCCTAAGCCCACCCCACCCTCAAAACCCTTAAAAACCCTTAAAAAACCTTAAAAAAGGACTTACCAGGTCCCAGGCCCAGCTCTCTATGTTGCTGCATCGCTCTTGCTTCTGTCTTCTTCTTGCTTTTTCCGCCGTTTGTTTGAGTGCCTTTTCCTTGCTTTTCCTATGTTCTCACTGGTTTCTCCTTGCTTTTTCTCCTGTTGTTTGTTTGCCTTTTCCTTCCTTGCTTCCCCCCCATTTCACTACTTCTCTCTTGCTTTCCCCCCTGTTTTTCAAGTGCCTTCTCCTTGCTTTTTCCCTGTTTTTTGTGCCTTCTCCTTGCTTTTCCACCCATTTTCTTAGAGCCTTCTCCTTGCTTTTCCCTAGTTTTCACTTCTTTCTCTTTGCTCCCCACCCCCATTTTATGTGTACTTTCTCATTGCTTTTCCCTTGTTTGCATTCTCTTTGGTTTTCTCCCATTTTGTGTGTGCATTCTTGCTTTTCCCCTGTTTCTTGCATGCCTCCTCCTTCCTTTTCCCTCATTTCCACTGCTTTCTCCTTGCTTTTACCTCATTGTGTGTTTTTTCCTTGCTTTTCTCTCATTGCCTTTTCTGCATGCTGGCCACCGCCTCCAAGTGCCAAACCCACCTCCCAGGCCCTACTTAATGGAGGCCGCAGCACAACCCCTTTGAGCAGGTCCCAGGATCAGCTCCCCTGTGCTGCTGCATCACACTTGCTCCTGGTCATCACATTCCTTTAGCCTCCATTTTTTAAGTGCCTTCTCCTTGCTTTTCCCAAGTTCTCACTGCTTTCTCTGTGCTTTTCCCCCTGATTTTTGTGTGCCTTCTCTTTGACTTCCCTCATTTTCACTGCTATTTTCCCTTGCTTCCCCCCCTTTGTTTGTGTGCATTTGCCTTGCCTTTCCCACGTTTCTCTGCTTTCTCCTTGTTTTTTCCACAGGTTTTTGTGTGCTTTCTCCTTGCTTTTCCCTCATTGTCACTGCTTTCTCCTTGCTTTCCTGCTATTCTTTTGAGTGACTTCTCCTTGCTTTTTCCTAATTACTTGTGTGCCTTCTCCTTGCTTTCCCCTCATTTTCACTGCTTTCCCCTTGCCTTTTCTGTCATTTCTCTTGTGTGCCTTTTTCTTGTTGTGCCATTTCCTTGCTTTTCCCTCGTGCTTTCTCCTTGCTTTTCCCTTGGAGCTCCGGCATGCAACCCATTATTTACCACCACTCAGCACCCCTCCCTCCTTTCAAGACCAACTCAATAGAGGCCATAGTGCAACCCAATTGGGGCTGGGCCCCGGCCGAGCTCTCCCCGGGCTGCTGCATCGCTCTTGCTCCTGTTTTCTCCTTGCTTTTTCATCATCTTGAGACCCTCACAGGTTGATCTACCTGTTCTGACAAATAGCAGCACCTACCCGCAAGCTGGTGCTGGGAAATAGACAAAAAATAACACATATAGATAACAAAATAGAAGATAGTGGTAAAAAGTAAAAAATGACCACTAAATGAAACTACAAAAAAGACTATTCCCCATAAAAACGATTGGGAAATGTATACATTGAACCTTTGTTCAAGGTATACATTTTAAACAAATGTATGAGAAAATGCATAAAATTATTAAACATGTAAAACATGCCAAAAAGATTATTAAAAACGGTAAACAAATGAAAATTATATATTAAATAATAGTACACAATATACACAATAGTTGAATATATTCTAAAAACATTTAAAATAATATTGAAAATATGTATAGAAAACAATGTAGGAAATGTAAAAAAACTGCTATAAATGGAAAATAAGAGGAGCGTGGCTTAACAGCCGAACCTGATGGCCGCCTTTTGAGAGGGCTCCAGGTGGCCTGACAAAATCCTTCCAAATCCTCTGCCGTTTACCCCCTAACAAGGAACTGAACCATTTAAAGGCTCCCCCACCCCCCACATCCCCCCTGCCATTGTGTCAAATCGTGTTTGATTCAGTGAGTGGCAGAAAGTCCTGCAAGACACATTAGTGCATCTTGCCCTCAAGGTGATGGCTGCTGCGGGGACAGACCCCACACTCAGACACCGCAACACTGCTGGCTGCGATGACCCAATCGAGAGACATACTTGATGCTAAGATCAGAGCGGTTGCCTCAGATGTTACCTTAGTACAGCAGGGCTTGCATAATGCATGGCCACACCTGCTAATTGCCCGGCTGCTGAATTATACAGATAGACACGCCATCCTTAGGTTTGCCCAAACGCAGTCTAACCTCACCTACCTAAATTCTATCATAATGATCTTTCCCGATAACACACAGATTGTGCAACCACTGTGGCAAACATTCACCACAGCCAAACAAAAGTTATGCAAGCTGAATTTATTGTATATGTTGCTATACCCAGCTCATATGAGGGTAGTTCATGAGTCACAGACACATTTTTTGACACTCCAGAAGAGGCGCTTCACTGAGCTGATGAGAGAATGGTACTGAAGCCCCCCCGTGCTTGGACTTGGACTCCTCACAGGGTCCAGACGGGCCTCACCCCATCACTGCCTCCCAGAAGAAACGCCATAGATTCCGCGCCACATGGTGCAACTGGGGAGGGGGACGAAAACATGACATGTGACAATGAGAGGGAGCTGGGGGAAATATATCCTCTAAAGGGATGCAAGATAGACACTACCCTTCTTGTTCTTTTGGGGGGGGTTGGAGGGAGTCGGATGCCGGAGGGATGATCTGTAGCATTGCCACCTCAAATGTCTAGTTATGGGTTTTTGGGATCTATTGGTCGCAGATTGTAGCAGGTCACAGTTGGAGCCACACATTATGAATACTGCAATAGAGTTTTTGGTGTATAGGGGTGGGGAAATTGTTGGGTTGGTTTGTTATTGTTGTTTGTTCACACCCAGGCATGTTCCAGCATCGTACACCCACACTTGTTCTCCCATAAACCATATTTACACATACACACACACACTCATAGACTATGGGAAGTCCTAACACATCGCAGGCCACATTCGGATTATGTCTTGGAATGTATGTGGGGCGCTAGATAGTATCAAACAAGGACCGGTCCTGAAATATGCAAAACAGGCCGGGGCACACATTTTGATGCAGCAGGAGACACACTTCCTGGGTATGAAGGCCTCATGCCTAGCCAGATACGGATACCACCAAATATACCACTCTGGCTTTGCTAGAGGCTCCAGGGGCACTATCATACTCATTCAACCTACTGTACCTTATCAGTTGGTACAGATATGGACAGATCGCCTAGGCAGATACACGGAAGTGACAGGCACATTATACCGGGAGACCCTCACCCTTTGTTGTGTATACTTTCCTCCCTCGCTGGGTCAACCCCTGCTAGACAGTTTGACTCAACTATGGGGGTCCTTTCCAGATGGGCTTCTACTGTTTGGTGGTGATTGGAATGATGTTATGTAACCGAGGGTGGATAGGAGTCACAAACAACTTGCTACACATAGGCCAGACAGAACAAAACTGTCCGTGCTGGCTGCTGCCCTGGGTCTTGCAGACATATGGAGAACTCATATTCCCACACGACCAGGCTTGACATATTTATCAACCGTGCATGGCTCACTCTCTCGTATTGATTATTTCTTCATTCCCACACTACAAGCACACAGAGCCACAAACATAGAAGTACTAGCCAGGGGATTGTCTGATCCTTCTCCACATTTTGATGACATTACATATAGGCCCAACCAAACCTCCCTTTCGTTGGTGTATGTCATTCTTGCACTTACAGAATCCTACATATCGACAAACCATTGCCAAGTACATAGTGGAATATGTTACCAACAATGAAGGATCTGTGACAAGTGCTGCCACGTTGTGGGAGGTGCTCAAGCCCATTCTGCCCAGTATGGATATAAGTTTTTGTTTGTCAGAACAGCGATGTACAACATGAGACATACATGCTTTAGAGGTGCACATCAAGAATTTAAAGGAGTGTGGAATGACCGTTGATGTGCGAGGGGCACGTTAGCAATTGGCCTTGGCTCAGCAAAGATATGGTCAGCTGCTTATAGATGAAGCCAAACTAATATGGCGTGCCAAACACAGTAGAATTTATCAATGGGGTGACAAGTCCAGCAAACTACTGTATCAGCTCTGCCAACAGCAGACATACTCCCTCAATCTACCGTTATTGAGGGATGACCAAAATACTCTGATAACCAACCCACATACACTGACCCATACATTTTCATCATTCTATAAGACGGACTATACCCGACAAGAGATACTCACATATTAACAGATACTTGATTTTGTAAATGACCTACCCCTGCGTACGTTATCTACAGAGGCTTGTATGTTCCTAGAAGAGTTGCTAGCCAATCTTCGTACGGGCAAGGCCCCAGGCCCTAATGAATTCTCTTGTGAATTTCCTAAGGCATGTATGTCTAGGCTGGAGAAACACCACGTAAACACAATCTACTCCTCAGTGGAAGAGGGACTTCTGCCTCTAGATTGGGACCATGCCAAGATTCCAGTGATTCTGAAACCAGGCCACTCCCCAGAGAACCCCTCCTCATATCGCCCAATTTCTCTACTGAATATAAAGGTCAAACTTTTAGCCAGAGCAATTGCAAATAGACTGCAACCATACATTCTAGATCTAATTCATCCTGACCAGGCCAGCTTTTTGCCGGGACGGACCACACACCATTACATATAGAGGGCTTCTAATGCATTGGCTCTAGCCAATCACCTCAGATGCCCAGCCGCCATCTTATCAGCAGACTTGGACAGAGCATCTGATTCAGTCAATTGGACGTACATGTTTACTTTATTATAAAGACTGAACTTTGGACCCAGATTTGTTTCCCATATTCAGTTATTGTAATCAGATATTGCAGCATCCGTTAGAGGTACGGGGCATACCATTGAGATCTTCCAGATACAAAGGGGAACACGTCACGGGTGTCCACTGTCACCCTCATTATTCACTATGGTGATAGAACCCTTATCTGAATAGGTCAGAATAGATCCACTGGTCCGAGGCTTTGACTGGGCCCCAGATATATCGGACATAATAGCTTTATATGCAGATGATACATTATTCTTTATGTCAGACCCCAACACTACTGAGCCGCGTTTTTTAATTGAGGTCTTACATATCTTTGGGGAAACGTCTGGTCTCTTTATAAAGCTTTCCAATTCTGCTATTTTGCCCTTAAATGGATATGCAGGACCCATGGAATGAGCACCAGACATTCAAACAGAGGGGATGGGCCTTAAATACCTCAGGGTGCATTTGTCAGACAGAGACTGGCCATGGACTAAAAATATTGAGCCGCTGCTGGACAAGATTTAGGAGGAGGTCAAGACATGGTCACTTCTCCCCATTTCTCTGATGGTCTTCTATTTTGAAGATGATCTCCCTCTCTAGACTACTATGCCAACTACAGACATTTTCGTACATAATCCCATATCATTGGTTCCAACAACTTAATGTCATACTTTTGAAGTTCCTCTGGAACAAAGGTACCCCTTGTATATCCTTGGCCACCTGCTTCTTTTCTACATATGAAAGTGGCATAGCAGATCTGTATTCATAAAATGCTGCCTCCCACCTTCTAGTTATTAAAGAATGGTCGTGCGGTCAACGTAATGACCCTGCATACGCAGTCGAAAGATGGGCAATGGGTGACGCCTCTTTACTGGGGCTGTTATACCGTAATAAGAGACCTAATCATTCACCCCAGGCAACACAGGTAGTGATCAAAATATGGCGTGAGCCACATCGGCGCATGGGATGGTGGGGTACCCTCACTGAGGTGACACCTCTATGGCAAGGCACAATTCTCAAACAGGTAGACCGATTAGAAGGATTTGGAAGAAGGGACATAATAAGTACTTCATTACTGGGCTTTGTTTAGGAATGGGATCCAATTAAAATCCTTTCAGGAACTATAGCAGGAATACCATCTGCATTGCAACTAGTTCCACAAATAAATACAATTAAGACACGCTCTATTGCCATATATCAAATCACTGGAGGCTCTACCTGATTTCACCCCATTAGAGGACAATGTCCCACAAGGGGGTATGGGTGATCACAAAATATCCAGGCTGTATCAATCTGTGATAATCAACAGTCCACACACACTAAAGGCCTTGAATCGGTCCTGGGTGAGGGATAACATAGCCTTAGATGATGATGACTGGGCCAAAGCAATAGGGTCGCCTCGTGAGGCAGCTATTCCCTCACACCTACATATGATACAATTAAAATGGAGCATAGTTTACCAGAAAGTGCCTCTGGTGAATGGGCGTGATGGCTTCACCACACTGCCTCTGTTGTCAGGGGTTGGAATGCACATTTATACATACAGTATGGGAATGCCCAGCGCTGAATCCATTCTGGAAGGGTGTCATGGGATGTCTTAATGCAATCCTCTCACACACCATACCACTAGACCCCAAGTTAACACTTCTACACATAACTGAATGCATTAGGGGAAATAGATATAAACAAAGATTGCTGTTGCTGGGTCTCAAAGTAGTGAAGAGGGATATAGCCAGAGTGTGAAAATCAGAGCAGCCTCCTGTGTTGAATGTCTGGAAACGATGCCTAGACCACTTATGGGTTTAGAGATACCTATCTATCAGACAAGGGGCTGCCCACACAAACATTCCAAGATTTGTCAAAAATGGGCAGACTACAGGAGCATCTTCCTACCCCTGATACGGTTCCCTCAAGCTGCTATTGATGACATGAATGTTGCTGTGAAGTAGACATACTGCATGTGTGTGCAACAGCCAACCAAAAAATATCTACGGGTACATGGGGATGCGGGTAGGATGGGAGGCGGAATATGTGGTTAATGTTTAGTTATAATATTTCATGATTGATGTGACTAGATGCCATTATTTACTGGTTTCAGTTGGAACATGCTGGAAATGCAATAAAATATGGGCCAGATTTACAAGGCCCTAGTGCCTCTTAGTGGTATTGGGTACTAAAGGGCTGACATGTACTATTCCCTCTCCAATCTAAATCAATTTGGGGAAGGTGTTAGACACTAAAGGAGTAACATTTACCATTCCCACTCCAACCTAACGATAGTGAGGGAAGGCGTGGGCACTAAAGAGGTGATATATACTGTTCCCACTCCAATCTAACCATATTGGGGCAGAAATGTGGGACACTAAAGGGGTCACATTTACTATTTCTATTCCAACCCAAACCAGTTTTGAGAAGGTGTTAGACACTAAAGGGATGGCATTTATCACTCACACTCCTATCTAACCATATGGGGAATGGCAGTGGACATTAAAGGGGTGACATTTACTATTACCACTCCAATCTAACCATACTGGGGAAGATCTTGGACACTAAGGGGGTAATTCTGACCCCGGCCGGCGGCGGTAGCCGCCGGCCTGGCTGCGACCGCCAGAAGACCGTCCCGCGGTCAAAAGACCGCGGCGGTCATTCTGGGTTTCCCATTGGGCTGGCGGGCGACCGCCAAAAGGCCGCCCGCCAGCCCAGTGGGAAACACCCTTCCACGAGGAAGCCGGCTCCGAATGGAGCCGGCGGAGTGGAAGGTGTGCGACGGGTGCAGTAGCACCCGTCGCGAATTTCAGTGTCTGCTAAGCAGACACTGAAATTCAAAGTGGGGCCCTCTTACGGGGGCCCCACGACACTACTCACCGCCATCCTGTTCCTGGCGGTCGAAAAGGGGATTCCTCAGGGCAGCGGAAAACCGGCGGGACACCGCCGGTTTTCCGGTTCCGACCGCGGCCATACCGCCGCAGTCAGAATGCCCTCAGGAGCACCGCCAGCCTGTTGGCGGTGCTCCGCCGGGGTCGGAATGACCCCCTAAATGGGTTACATTTCTATTCCCACTCCAATCTAAGGCTTTTTGAAGATGATGTTAGTGCTAAAGAGGTGAAATTTACTATATACACTTCAATCTAAAACAGTTTAAAGAAGGTAATACAAATTAAATGTTTTATATACTCAATCAATATTCTTTATTCATGTACACTTTTTAAACTATAAAATGCAATAAAATGTAATAAAAAAACTGAATCTAAAACTGCAAACCTATATAAACATATTTACACATATAAATCTGTATATAAAACAATTGTTACAATTATTTACTAACATAATTATAAAAAGATGTAATACTACTCCTAAACCTTATACTATGAAATAAAAGATAAAAACACCATTCAAAATTAATCACAAAACTTAAAAATTGTTTTTAACGAATTGCTGTTTTAAAATATATAATTTTAGTATAAAATTATAAACTTAAATCCAAATAAGTGTAACATACTTGTATTATTTAAAATTATTTTTTAGAAAACAATTACACTTTTTAGCTTTCATGTTAAAGTAATTCCTAACTATGTTAATGAAAATAATTTACTACATATTTTTAATGTTTGCATTATTTTATTAATAAACTTTAATATTTATTTTTTAACATCTAATACCATAAATATATATTTCACTTAATATTCAATTACATTTTATTACATTAAACTAAAATTAAAATGTTATTATTAAAAACTATGTAGCAGAAAATTTTTAAATGTTAAGATTTTTGTATAAAAATAATTTCTAAACATTTTACTTTATTATAATATTTTTTAAATATTAATATTTATAAGATATTGTAAAAATGTAATATATGTTTACATTCATAATACACACAAATTTAACAAAATACATAAAAAAAATGTAAAATATTAATTTGCATATCATTAAAATTATGAACATAAAATTGACTTTAAAGTATACACTTTAAAAAAATCTTCCCATTGTTCCCCTCTAAAAACTCAATATCCTGCTACTGAAAAAAAGTATAAACCATTGTTTATATGCAATAACACAAATAAAAATACAAATGTAAACAATTTCACAACTAATAAAGTATCTTACCAACAACACAAATCAAATAATTATTAAGTATATACAAACATTACAATAAGTTACATACTGATTAACATTACTTGCAATATTATATATAATATTTTCTACATCAACACTGTTTACAACAATATTATAAACAGTACTAAAACAATATTTTTTCCTACAAGATTCCTGTTGATGCCATTTCTGAAATCCCAATATTTTTGACACAATATTTTTGTATCACAATATTTTTTCTGCTATTTTGTCTAAGCAATCCATGTTCTGGTTATACAATATTAAGGCATAACAATAGATTTTAAAAAATAGATCATAATAATGTTTCTGCTATTTTGTCCAACAAGTCCATGTTCTGGTTATACAATATTGAGGAATAATAATAGATAAAAATTAGATTATGTTTTTGCAAAAATATCTTTGTTATTTCATATATGCATTTGTAGATGTGCACATTGCCTCTGTGAAATCAAAACAAAGAAATATTTTACACACGTCTTGAGATTGTGCATGTGAAAATTAAAAGTACTTTTGTTAATCACCCTTAAAGGGTTTTGTTTTCACAGTGTGGTAGATATTCTCGAACATTATGGTGTTAATGATGGATTTCTACTATGCTATTGGTTCATAGCAGATCTCATAATTATATTGGTTAGAATTAATATGCATACTTGTCCAGGCTTATACTAATTCAATTCAGATGTTTCCATAGGGTGGGGAGCTGTGGAGAATAGGCAAAACCCAAAGCCCAGACTGCCTACAGTTCCATAAAACCATGGGTACAGTCTATTATACTATCTGGGGATGCCCGAGAACAAATGATTTAGGGAAGCAAATACATACAACATTGCAGAGGATTGTTCTAGACCTAAAGGTTTCAGTATTAAACATAATTAAGGGCTGGGATGTGCCTATAACGGCAGCTACTGACAGGGATGGGCCTTCTAATTTCATATTGAGATATACGGCCTCATTATGAATTTGGTCCAGGGCTGGCCCACCAGCCCTGTGGAGAGGAGACTGCAGCCCCCACCCCCCCCCCATTACAAGGTTTCCACAGAAATCTGAGGTTTCTCCTGGTCAGCCCAGTGGAAACCATGCAACTGCATTGGCCTTGGCTTCTCATGGAGGCGGGCCAATTCTGTCGCACAGAGGGTGCTCCCAGCACCTTCGAATACACCCGGTCTGCCATAGCAGAGAGTGTGCATTCCGACGGTGCTGGGCAGGGTGGCCCCTGCACTGCCCATACTGCACTGTCTTTCCACCAGCCTGTTCATGGAAGGGGCCCTTGCCATCAAAAGGCTGGCGGAAATAGGACTCAGCACCACCGTGGCTGTCCACGACTCCAACCCCCACCACCCTGTCGGGATCCATGTTTCTGGCGGTGGCAGTGCTCCCCTGGCAGTCCAAGTGCAAGGGTCATAATTTGGCGATCAGTCCACCGGGAGTGGTCTGATCGCCACCGCAAGTCTGCGATTCTGAAGACTACCAGACTCGTAACGAGGTCCCAAGTGTGTCAGTGACTAGACAGGAAGTTTTCCATACCCAGTGAATGGACCAGAGATATGGATTATTGCACAAAAGTGAGAGAAATGGTTTATAACTGGAGAAGATAAGTCAAAAACACACAATGACTTGGGGATCTTAGAGGCAATATTCTCAGTTGTCCTGATTTGAGCTAGTTTGCATGTATGTGGTATTGAAGCAAGTCATATTACAGAACAAAACAGAGCAATATATATGCTGAATTTCTCTGTGATGATAATTTAAATGTTGTTCTTTTGACAAATACAATAAAAGGAATTGCTAAAAATAAAATACAAATAAAATGAATGTAGGTGAAGTACACTTTAATATCAAGTACTAAAACATGTGACAAAACTATGGACAGTCTGGGTACAAACATTAATGATATAAACACTGAAGTGTTTTCTTTATGAAAAGCTGCTGCTTACTAGTTTGACAGCCAGTATTTGAATAGAGCTCTGTGGAATTCAGACGTTTACCATCAATCATGAAACTCTAAAAATACGTACTAATTCCTCAGAAAAGGGCGATGAGCTGTAACAACCCCAAATGTCCCATATGCAAACTACCAAAAGAAAGTGCTCATTTTTAAAATGGGACAGTGTATTTATGAGCATACTTGCAGAGCAGCTGACCCTAATACAGATAACTCCTCTACAGCTTCTTAATAGGCAATACAATTAAAATATTGGTTGCTGTAAAGCGATCAAAATAAGCAATCCACAAAAGACGTTTTACTTGTCAAAGCAACATCCTATTGCGGCAGGATGTTTTCCAGCAATCCGCCCTGGCTTTTCACTGCCCAAAGTAAGGACCATCATTTCCTGAAGCCACAATGTTACCACACAAAGGAATATGTGAAAGGCAACTGGCCTTGTGAAGCTGCCACATACTCAGGAGAAAAAAGCCAAAGGCATCAAAAATCCCCTTGCTGGATGAGGACTTCAAAGGTTTGAAGGACACAAGGAATCAGGAATCTAACAGTAGAAATCAGCAAGAGAAGGGAGTGAGGAAAGAAGAGAAGGAGTAAGGCCTTGTTGTGATGCACCTTTCACCCAGGCTGAAGCCCTTACTTGGCAAGAGAACAGGAAAAGGAACTGACTTCAAACATCACATGCCAGGAAACAATGGATTAGGAAAATCAGAAAGGAACCAAGGAAGACGCAGTCATGAATAAAAAAGAAAAGAGAATGACAACTAGAGTTGGACTAGCTGCGGGGTAGCTTTAAAAGCCAGCTGCAAACCCTTAGGCAAGTGATTGCCATTTTGGAACTGGACGAACAAGTACCAGCAGCCAGAATCCGGGAGCATGAAGGAAGGCAGTTCAGGTGAGTGAGACTCGCAGTCAGAAGCCGCAAGATTTTTGCAGTGTTTTCTGAGGTGCGGTCATAGCACCTGAAACAAAAGCACTGTCAGAACACACAACTATTCTCAACTATTATATCTCCAACTATTTCCAAATATTGCTTTGTTCTTCTGCAATATGATTCCGTTGTGTACATTTGCATGATTATATTGGAGAATAATTCAGCAATTGGAAAAATATCATCACGTCTATGAAACACAAATTATAAATGTTCAATATTGGCCCATTTTGTGGGTGTGGCCAAAAAGACAGCAGGCTAGACGTAGCCCAACAGAGCTCCATTCTGCCCTAAGTAATCCTGCTGAAAACCCACAGCACCCAACCCGAAATCCGACGGAGCTGCAATGGACACTGCTGGGGGCGCACATTGGGACAACTTGCGCTGGCCCTGAGCGGGTCCTTGTGTCAGAGCTCTGAAATGGAAGAGCACTGAGCCATCCCCAAGAGCCTCAAGATGGCAGAATCAGGTGCTGGTGAGATCGTGGCCTCGTGGTGAGCTTTGTTTTTCCGGCTTCCTACTTGCCCCATCACCGGCAGAAATGTGGCCCCTGCTTTGGGGGGCCCCACTCTCTTCTCCCCTTGCCCGTACCTCTGCTGATGACAACGGGTGCAGAAGGCATCCCATGGGGAGGTGGCACACAGAGAGGCCTGGGCAGTGAGCAGGCCTCGCTGTGGGCAGAACGTCTGGGAGCATGGTCCCATACCCACTGGGGAGAGCTGCCTTCTAGACAAACGAAGGTGGCCAGCGGCCTCTGGTGGGTTGCGACTGCCAAAAGGCGTGACTTGGATGCGAAGAGGGAGGCTGTTGTAGCAGAAAAGGACCTCTGTGCAGTGGTCCTGAAGGATGGTGAAAGCATCTGCATTAGACTGGTGGGGATGCCCTCTTAGACCTGTATTCCCCCCCTTTGCACAGGCTGGGTGAAGCGAGGTGGCCATACCGGAGGGAGGCGGACCCTGGAACCTCTCCTGTGAACTGCGCTGCCGTTTTGGAAATGCAAGCCAAACCTGGGGTAGAGTTATGGACTGGTGGCAATAATTGGGCCCGATAATAAATTGTGTTATTGTGACCATAATTGAAAGTCATGTTGATGGGCATTACCCCTCTCTTGTGGGTTTTTATGTGATATGTTTTATGTGATGTGTTTTTATGAGTTTTGTAATTAATTTGTGAGATTCAAATTTGATGTATATATAATTTTTGGTTTGTGTTCCAGTAATTTAATAAGCAATATGTGTTGGCATGCCGATTTGTATATTGCAGTTTATCATTATAAATAAATTGAGTAAGTTTTACGGTAGTAATTCACCCCTGAAACCAATAGTGAATATTTGGTTGCTTCAAATAACAAGTAAATTTGTCCCTGCCTGCTAGTTTTTTGTGATTGCATGTGATATTCTGTAAGCATTTCCTTCCATGCGTCTATAAAAAATATTGCATTTTTTTTTTTTGCAGTTTTGTATTTGATAAATTGCAGGAAGTAAGCAATTCAGGTGCTGGTTTCTCCAATGAAGTTAAATCAGAAGAATTGCTAATATAAGCAGATTGAGTTAGTTTTGTCTTCTTTTCATGTTGGAAAGCACATCCTCCATTTGCTTTATTAGAGGCCTTGCATGGTCTTCGAGTGAGGACATGGTTATATTTTGCACACTCTGAATGCTTGTAAGAACCTGGGCTAGCGATGATCTGAATGAAGACTCAACTTTTAGTGATTTTGGTGATTTGCTTTGTGCCAAAGTGATCTGCTTGCAATCAGAATCACAGTACCTGTGCCTTTGATTAGCAAGTTTGCAATACTTTCTCTGCATTGCAGTGAAGATCTTATAAAAAGACCTGTCTCTGTATATTTGATAGCAATTGCTCTAAATGTTTTATCAAACCTTCTAAAACTCCATTTATCGGATTATTAGAGGATGCAGAGAGTCCTAAGTAATTTCCCAAGGTATTGCCGAATGGTCCTCGAAGTACCATTTCTTACTCAGATAAGGTGAGGGGGCTGCAGTGTGGAGCAAATATTTCAAGCTTCATTGAATACCCACCATCTTTTTTTGATCTACCTGCATTTTCTGAAATAATGTCACATGCCTTTATAATCAGAATATTGGCAATATTCTTATTGATGGTGGATCATTTGAAACTGAACTTTGATATTGCTAAAAGAGGATCTGTCAGTAGACAAAATAGGAGACTGGTTTTCATCTGAGTCTTCGAAATGTAACACAGGTTTGGTAGCTAATCCCAATTCATTCAAATATTTGGAATCTTTCAAACAACTCAAGCTTAAGACTTTTGATTCCTTTTCATTTTTTCTTGTAATGGATGTGGGTGAATAGGGAAAATGTTTTTTCTCTGGGAGACATTGGCCCTCATTACGAGTTTGGCGTCTCCGGGCAGACCACCATGCGAAATGCTGCCACCACTGCCGGCAGTGGTGGCGATAAAGCGACCACCGTATTACGAGTCCCAAAACATAAACCGCCCAAATACTGACACAAAACCAACACCGCCAGGTCAACCCACGGCGAAAGATTGACTGATCAACCGCCGGCCCCGCCACACCAACACCCTTCCGACTGCCATATTATGAAGCAACCTCCAGCACAGCGGAACAAGCATACCCCAAACACAGCTAACAAACATCACATTGCACACATTGCACAATTCAACACCGCAGCCCACAGTACACACAGCCAAACACCCCCATATCACCACACACCCCGTACTTCACACAACACGCACTTCACATACCAACCCCACAACATGTCACACCGGAAGCACCCACGGTTCACCAACAATGAGTTGCAGGTCATGGTGGATGAGATCATCAGAGTAGAGCCACAGCTCATGGGAGTCCAGGTACAACAAACATCAATAGCCAAAAGGACAGAGTTATGGCAGAGGATCGTCAACAGGGTCAACGCAGTCGCAACATACCCATGCACAATGGAGGACATCAGAAAGAGGTGAAACCACCTCAGGGGGAAGGTCCGTTCCATGGCATCCAGGCAGACGATAGACAGTAATAAGACTGGTGGTGGGCCCCCACCTCCTCCTTTTCAGCTGACAACCTGGGAGGAGAAGGTCCTGGACATCATGTATCCTGAGGGCCTGACTGGCATCAGCAGAGGGCTTGACTCTGGTAAGTCAGCAATACCCCAGAAGCACCAACCACCCATGCCCAGGATGCCTCCCCACCACTCTCCAACCCAATGCAACGTACCCCACTGACCCCCGTCCCAAACACCCTACACCCTTCCTCTGCATGCCACACCACCCCACTCCCACCATCCTCACTCACACACCCCGAATGCACGAATGTGAAGCACAATGTGGAAGAATCACAGCTCCTACAATCCAATCCAAACCAATGTCTGCAGTGGAGCAGCTGTCATTGCGATCACTGGGTAACAAGTCGAGCCACTGCATGCATCACAACAGAGATACAACAACAACACTATCATCTACTGTATCCATCTACAGGTACTCCTGCCACTGACACCCTGCAGAGGATACCAGGCTCAGGCATCCCACTGCCAGGATGAAGTACCCACTGGATGTCTGGATGAGGATGATTTGCCTTGGCCATCTGGGGCCACTGGGCAGTCCACCAATGGCACATCCACCCTGGACACACTGGAAGACCCTACCTATGTGGCAACAACACCACATCCAGACTCTGAACCCCAAACTTGTGCCCCAACAATCAGAGGTGTGCCCTGTAGTACAGCGGCCAGGGTCAAGGGCACTCACCCCAGACGATGATGGCCCTGCTGATACTGTGAGTGGTCACACTGTGCCGGGGGCACAGGCATAGGGGGCCAGGCCTAGTGGGAGGGGAGCCGTGACCCAAGGTTCAGCACAGCCACCCCAATGGACTGCCCAGGAGGGCCTCAGCCAAGTCCTGGGTGTATACCAGCACACCCACGACACAGTAGCCCAGATCCTCGCCACCGTGCAGGAGACCCAGCAGCTGCATGGGCAATACCATCAGGAGGCAATGCAACAGTGGCAGGCCCACAATACCATCATGGCCTCCATTGTAGGGGGTCTCAAGGACCTGACCACTGTCATGCGTGAGTCCACCACTCACCAGCAGGCCCGTACCACTGGCCACATCCCATCACAGCCCTCCACGTCGGCGGCAGCCAGTAGCATGGCGGCCCCACCACGGTTTTCGCAGGACACCACTACTCCTACCCCTCTAGCTGAGGAACCCCCATGCAAGCGAGGACGTCCACGTAGACATCCAGCTGGACATGATGCCCAGACCAAGCCCACCGCCAGGAACAGACCATCTCCTGAACATTCTCCCTTGTGTGTAACACCCTGTTGACTGTCCACTCCCACATCACTGTCTATCCATTGCCAGCAGACAGGACCTGTACTAACTACAGCTGGCCTTACCATTCTGATGATCTCCGCCACCATGACCCCACTCATCACCCCTTGCACCTGTACATCACAAATAAACGACAACTGAGCACAGTCCATGTCTACATGTTTATTTCCCATGAGTATGTATGGAATAGCCAATACATGTACAAGTGGCAACCCACGCCCAGCACATTCATAGGAGGGTGACAGCATGGGGAGCAAAATGCTGGGATGTTGATCGTGGAGCTGGCAGTGGCAGGACATATGTGTTAATGGAGGCAACAGCCGAGGCAGGGAGCACAGAACACCAATACATTGTCCTGAAAGGACAGCAAGACAGGGACAGCAATCAATGTAGGAGTCACAGATGCCAACGCCACACAAATGCACTGTAGGAACAGGAAACCAGGGCAGACATGCCAGGTAGGTCCAAAACCATATGGCCAGTACCAACACACATACACAACACATACCAACCCAATGTCCCCACACTCACATCGCCCAGCGTCTGACCAGGCCACACAACCACTGCCACCAACAACAATGTTGCACTGCCACCTATTGTCGACTCCCAGGATCGATGCTGTACACATGCAACAACCCTGTGTGGCACACACATAGCACATGAACTGGCAACTCAAGGAACATTCCACATACACATAGGTGGCACTAGTGCACCAGCAAAACACCTGCCTGACTATAGGCCTGACCTGTACACTGTGACTACCTCAGTCATGGGCACATGTGACCCCCCCCAATCCCACCCTGGATCTGCAAACAATAAAGTCAGTGGTCATACACGACAGGTGGCAGCAGGGACCTGGCAGACACTTTTAGAGCACACATACCACACAGTTTGCACATACCTGCATCTCAGCCAAAGTAATGTCGTATCAGCTCTGCCCTGGAGTCAGCTGCATCCTCATCATCCTCCTCTTCATCATTCCCCATGTCCCCTTCATCAGCCACTGGCACAGCTACCCCCTCCTCTGCATCCTGCAATAGGATCTGATGTCTCAGGGCCAGATTGTGCAGCATGCAGCAGGCCACAATGATCTGGCACACCTTCTGTGGGTTGTACAACAGGGCACCCCGGAGACATGCAAACAGCGTAACCTGGCCTTCAGCTGGCCAATGCATTTCTCAATGACCGTCTTGTATGGCCGTGGGCCTCATTGTAATGGTCCTCTGAAGCTGAGGTCGGACGCCTCGCAGGTGTCAGGAGCCAGGGCAGGTTGGGATAGCCAGAGTCACCTGTGTGCACAGAGGGTAGAGGCATGTCAAGACCGGGAGGGCAATAGGGCTGGGACACAAGGGTGCAGTGAGCTGAGGGGGACACATATGCATGGGTACATACTGATGAGCCAAGCCCGGTCCCTCTGGAGTGGTGCCATCATGTGTGGGACGCTGCTGTTCCGCAGGATGTAGGATTTGTGCACAGAGCCTAGATACTTGGCCGTCACCTGAGAGATGTGCTGGTACGCAAGACAAATCACCTGCACATTGACCTGAAAGGAACCAGAGGCAAGGTAGTGGAGGACTGACAACACCTGTACTGTGGGTGCGATGGCACTGGGACATAGAATGGTGGGTAATAAATCTGGCTCCAACTGGGCCACTAGTTCCATTATGGTCACACAGTTCAGGCGATAGGTCTGGATAATGTGACGCTCCTCCAAGATCGCAAGGTCGACTAGGGGCCTGTATACCGGTGCATTCCTCATCCTCAATCGTGTAATGTACCTGGGAAGAGGTGGTAAAATGTCGTGCAGCATATACGTATGACGCAGTAAATTTCACACACATCACACATCCTAAATGTGAAATGGTTGCCGCTTGTCTGCATGCATGGGACAGGTGGAAGTGAGATCATCCCGCCAGCGTAACACGTCATGGCGGTAGGCGGTCATGACCACCGTGCTACACACCATTGGCTGACACTGTTACCAATGGGAGGCAGAAGCCAATGGCAATCACCGCCCACGGTGACAGTGATGTCCGCGGTGGCGGTGACTGCCATTTCATGTGCTTATGCTCACTTGACTCCTGAACCTCGTGCACTGAAGACCTCCACTGCATGTGCTGCTGTGTACTGACTCTGGTGGCCAAGATGCTGCATCCAGCAGGAGACAGGGCCCCTGCCTTCACTCAGGCGGAGTTGGAGCGGCTCGTGGATGGGTCCTGCCCCAGTATGGACTGTTGTATTGGGCACCAGAGCAGCAGGTGAGCCCGTTGTCATTGTCCTGTGCGTGAGTTGCGCGCATGGGGATGGTGGACTTGGTAGGTGGCGGGGTGAATGGAGCATAGACATGGGTGAGGGGTCGAGGGCTAGGTTGGCTGATAACACGTGGCTGTGGATGTGTGATTTGTGCTGTCCACTACTGTCCCAGGAATGCCATCCTACAAGACTGTGTTCTTCTGTCTGTGTCACCCATACAGGTCTGCACCCATCAGAAGAAGGGGATTTGGCGTGCCATCACCAAGCAAGTGCGGACCCTGGGGGTGCATGCCTGGCGGAGCACCCACTGCAGAAATGGTGGGAAGACCTTTGATGCTGGGCCCAGAAGACCGCAGAGGCCCAGCTTGGGCCGTCCTCCCAATGAGGACAAGATGCCCGTCGGACCCTGACCCCCCTAATGGCCTGAATATTGGCAGTGGCCTATCCTGAGGTGGATGGGGGCTTGAACGCAGCACAGCAGCCTCATAGGGGTGAGTCCTCAATCTCACTTGTGACATGTGTTGACATGGTGGCTCTGGGTGGGCAGCATTGGCTAGCTGTAGCGTGGATGCTAGGTATACTGTTATCCACTATGGGTTGTGTCCATCTGGGCAGGATGAGTAATGCCACACAGTCATCCCAGGTGTGTGTAATGCCACACAGTCAGTGGTAATGGGGCAGACACCTTCAATGACATACTGTGTGGCCACCTACTTGCTAGATCAGCTTGCCAGCACATGGCTACTGCATCTTCAGAGCTCGGGTGTCAGGGCATTGTGATTGGTCCTGGCCAACCACTGTGCCAGGGGTGCCAGGGGTGTATCCATGAACTCAGTCAGCTGGCAGGCACTGCATGAATGGTGAGGTGAGTGCACCAAGTGGTGACAGTGCTTTCTTGACATTAGCTAAGGGGGCCTTCCAACTAGCTGTGCAGGATCATCTTGGGTGTCCAGTCCTTTGCATGCGTGTTTCAAGGGCCATGGGTAGTGGGCAGGTAATGGACAGGTGTGGCGGGTATGGCACTCCTTATGTAGAGATATGCCTCAGTCAGACCATCAGCGGTTGACATGTACATTATTGTTCTACCCCCCATGGTATCACCAAGTAGTACGATGTTCAGAGGTGGGCATGATGCATAATGGCATGGCATCAAATGCAGATGTTCTACCCTGTGTGACTGTAGTGGCCAATTGCACCATGTCACTCTCTATCTTTCTCTCTCTCCCTCTGTTGTCCTCTTTCTTTGTGTGCATCAGCATCATCTGACATAGGAGAAGAGGCGAGTGGGGAAGCTGCAGCCCACGGGACCTAGGAGGCTAAAACCAGCGGAGCCGATGGGACCAGTGGGACAGAAGGCAAGAGGAGTGCCACGGGGAGACCGGATCGACCACTACGTCTTCAGATTCCTCCTCCGATGGAACCCTCACTGTAGCTCCCCACCCAGTTGCCCGTGCCCGCTCACCCAAGAGGGTGGGCACCTCTGACCCTGCCCCAGTCAGCCCTGCTGCCCTCAATTAGGAGGTTATTGACCTCCTGAGGTCCATCTCTGTGGGGCAGACAACTATTGTGAATGCCATCCAGGGACTGGCATTCTAGATGCAACAGACTAATGCATTCCATGAAAACATTCATGGTACCTTGTCTGGCCTACAGAGATCATTCCAGGCTCTGGCCTCCTCGTTGACGGCAGCCAGTGTCCCTTCTTCCATCACCCTCCAGCTACCTGTTCCCAATCCCACATCCATCTCCCCCCACCCATCCAAGGCACACCTACTGACCCACATGCATCCACATCAACAGACACAGTACGCAAGGACAAACTGTGCACTCCCATCACTGCGCATGTATGTTTGGTCGGTCCTCTCCGGCCAAACAGGAGATTTATCACAGATTGAAAATTCGGTCCCTTCACACCATCACACGCCCACTAGTAATGAGCAGCCCCTCCATGAATGTTAGCTCCATATTGATTCAATAATTCTCTTCAATTGCTCAGTATACATTTACCATTGAGTGCAGCAGAAGCCTGGTCAAACCTAAGGAACAGTTATGGTTGCATGCCTAGTTAGCAAAGGAAATACCTTTGTTAGCTCTTCTAAAACAAATCAGGTGATTAGTCTATGATTAATGCCCAGAAGGTCCCTTACCTTGGCGGAAACGTTATCACTTGCACACTGCTGTATATTGTACTACACTATTTTCCTTTCTGTAACTATAGACCTATTTTTTTTTTTTAACAATCTGACAGACTGGTCATTCAACTTGATCTGTGTTACTGTAATGTAAGCACACTATGTGTAGCAATCAGAATACTCCCAAGAAGAAGCTTCCCAGTTCTTTATTTATAAACGATGAATATGAAGATGAGACAGGCGCACGTTGACAAAGCAGGCTGGCTCCCTCCATCCTCTCCGCTCCCACCCTGAACATTCACCACCATTCTACCCCCAGACTACAACACAGCGACAACCTTAAATCAATATACAAGGTTGTGCATATACATATATTCAAGAACACTACTCATATGCTAACTGTATCTGGGTTTTCTTACCTACCTGTTTCTGTAGAAGTAAAGCTTAACTGCTCAACCTCTTTAATTCCTAAGAGTCAAAAGAGGTTCATGGTATTTCACTGAGCTGCACAGTAGTATCTTAACAACCAAAGAGGTCCCCGATTGTCTCTATTAAATGACCCATTTAGCTATTTTAGTACCCAATTAAGACGGATCCACTGCATATACAGAACAGTCCATAATCATTAAATGACTGCATATGGAAAAAGGGCATTATCAACACTTAAAAATATATATATATGATTTTATTTCACTGTATATAGACAATGAGGGAACAAGGGCTCCACCCAACACACTATGAACAAACAAAAAGCAGAAGGACACTAATAAAAATGAAGCAATCTGTACTAGAGGAAGTGAAACTGGCATATGCTGGACAATTAAAAGACAGCAAATAAGAGTGACAATTAAACCAATGAACGGTAAGCAATAGGTAGGCTCCAAGCCCCTTGTAGTAAACAACATATCTCACAAGCAACAACGTATGTGCAATGTCTTAGGTGAGACCTAAATATTATTGGACTTTCCAGTACGTCTCATACACATGAAAATGCCAATGATGACTTGTTTGCAGTTGTCTAATCAACAAAGAAAAGTGTTATTCCTGATCAATGATTTTTAAGGACCATAACCAGGAGAAAGTTACTCCTGAATTTGTGTCTTTGTACACTGTATTGACATATTTTACCTCATATGGCATTTATCACTCTGTCTCCTTTAAGATATATGAATTGTTCTCATTCCTCATGTCAACCACAGTATGTCTGATATGTGGTAACCTTGAGTTGCAGATCTATCAATAATTGCTTGGAATACAGAAAATACAGGAAATTTATGAAAATTATTCTAACAGTCACTTTCCAGTAGAGGGGACAGTCAAAAATCAAGTGCCAGAAAACTCTCTTAACCGGCTTTCACACAGTGTTTTGGTGTGCAAAGGTTACTAACTCTGAGCCTTGGTGTCCTTTATGAAAATGTAAATACAAGAAATACATTTCTAGAAAGGCTGTACATTTTCCCGGTCTGCTGCATCATTCAGGCTTCCTTAGTCGGTAACCACCACTCTCTCTCTGTTGCGGCGTCGCCTGATGTATACTGGTTTACAGGGCCGATTGCTGCTCTTTGTTAAGTAAACCCAACACACTGGTCTTGTTAAATCTTCATCCATCAGTTTTCAAAAAGACTGCGTAATAAGGCTTGCAGAAGCCCTTTATCTGGAAGACATTTCATGAGGTGCTGCTTTCCTTAAGGTCTAGAGGGTGGGATCAAGGGGCACATAATATCACTTCCGCTATCGCTAAGATTTTGGTGTGTCACAGGTTTTAAAACACTAGGATGACGACAATGACATAAAAACCTATTTTTTAAAAAAATGATAGACATTCCTTCATACAAAATGAAACATCCTGAAAAAGTGAAACAGCGCTACTTTTGTTTAAAAAAAAAAAATGCAAGGCCCAGAAGTTTTTCTTAGGGGCCTGCCACGAGTGCTGCCTAATTCGAGGGGCTGCTAAATACTAAGAACACATAAGGGCATATTTATGCGAGGCATGTGCCACGTTGCACCAAAGGTTTTGATGCAATTGCAGCACAATCACTACTCCAAATCTACGAGACAAGCATTTGTTCAGATGCGTTTTTTTTAAAGATTTGCGTAGGGCAAAAGCTGCATCTCAACCAGCTGCATCACGCAGTAATTAAAATATGCAAGGTAGGCATTCCCCCATAAAACTAAAGCAGTGATATTTATGGGTTTGGCAATGTGTGACGCATCATATGGATGTGACAAGCAAAGCCTGAAATGCGTTACAATTTCTGCACACTGGTAACCCAGGTGTGTGAAATGATGCAGTGGCTGTGGTATGTAAACCTGAACATCCAAAAACACTTTGGCAAGTTCAACTACACCATGGAGGTTGTGACCCTGTAGCTCGGCGTCACAAGGAGACCACCACATAAGCAGCGAAGGAGGAGGAAGCATGTCTTCCAGCATCGCAGCTCCTTCATCAACCTCAGGGAGGATGAGATGATAAAATTCTATGGGCTCAGGAAGGAATCCATAATAGAATTGTTCCTTAAGATTGGGCCACTTCTGCTGCCACCAACTGCCAGGCCCATCAACATTCCTCCCCAGGTAAAACTGATGGCTGTGCTTCACATGTTGGCATCTGAATCATTGTAGGTCACAGCAGCAAGAGTGGTAGGAATATCCCAGACATCTTTTTCTGCTTTCTTGCCCACTGTCATCGACGCCATCATTGGCCTCACACCCCAGTACCTCCGCATCCCCAAGACCCGCCAACAACAGCTGGAGATTAAGCAAGGCTTCTATGCCATTGCAGGGTTTCCACATGTCTTGGGTGCTATGGATTGCACACATATGCAATTGGTTCCCCCAGCAGAAACAGCACACCCGTTCCGGAATAGAAAACATACATACTCTATTATCGTCCAGGCCATCGTGGACCATGTGGGGATGTTCACCAATGTGCTGGCCAAGTACCCTGGAAGTGCTCATGATGCCTACATCTTCTGGCACAGTATTATTAGTAATATTAACAAGCACTTCCAGAACAGTCCATATGGAAAGGCATACTTGTTGATAAGTAAATCTGAAGTACGCAACATACCAACAAAAATTATGATTGTTTTTTCTTCATTATATGATTAACTTGTACTAAATTAATAACACAATAATTTTCTTTTAATGTTCTATTGTTTGTGGCGTATTTTTTTTGTGTGTGCTAATGTTTCTAGTACTCAGGCCTTCTCCCCACAGCTTTGTGTTATAGTGTAATATTTAGTCAGGGGGATTGTGACGGGCTGAGCAGTGCCAGCCCGTCCGTAGAGACAGCATGTGCTGACTCTGCCGTAGAGGACCCGGAAATACAGGACGGAGGAGCCAATCCGTGTTACCTTCCGGGATTAAAGGGGGCACGGCCTGGAGTTCTGATGTTGAAAAACGCCAACCAAGGACGGCGTGGAGAAGAAGTGGAGAACGGGGAGGAAGTGGAGAGCGCGGATGACGAGGAGAACATGGAAGACTCCAAATTTTCAGAAGGAGACGACAAACCGAGGAAAAGAGATCTGACGCAGCCCCAAGAGAGAGGTGAAGGCGAGGATGTGACCGGAGCCCTGATAGCGGCGCAGGAGGCACACAGCAAAGACTCCAGCCACGCTTCAGGAGAAGCGTGGCAACGCCAGGGGCGTTCTGGAACGGGTTAAGGGAAAGAGTAGAGATAAAAAGGGGGGGGCTGGGAGGACGAGGGAAACGAATACCAGAAGGGGAGCGGGGAGGACAACTAGGAGGAGTGGGACAAAACAAGAAGGGGAGCAGGAAGAACAGAGAGTGAGAGAGATGGAAGGAGAGCAAATACGAAAGAAACCCATACAAGAGACCAGAGATAACGGGAGAAGGGAAAAGAGAAGCCAAGTAATAGGAAACAGACAGGGAAAAAAGAACGCTACAAGAAAAGGGGCAGAGAGAGAAAGACAGAGAGGGAGAGAGAGAGAGAGAGCAAGAGCGTGAGAGAAGGGCAAGAAACGAAAAGAAGAAAGAGGAAGGAAAACCTCAAAAGAAGGCTGCGAGAAGGAAATAGACCAACAGGAAAAAGAAAACAGGAGGAAAGATAAAACAGGAGGCAAGGACGAATGAGCCTTAAAGAGTGGGTAGTTGATAGAGAAAAGGACAGGAATTGAGAAAACCACAGAGAGGAAAATCATCAGACAACCAAGACAGAACATAGGAAGAAGTAGTAAAACAAAGGATAAGAAAAAAAAAAAGAAAAGGAACTTACTAGTGCTTTATCTTGTTCTTTCCCACATGCGCCTCCTGGGAGCCCTGGAAGAAGGAGACAAAGAAAAGTAGACTTAAAATCCCACGAAGGACAGACAAAGACTGAACAGCATAACTTATGCAAAGGTCATGTCACGTCAGCAAGAACTATATCAATAAAATTCACCTGAACCCATATCTCACTGCATTCGTGTCGTCACTGACCAACTCAGTCACAGGGATATACTGACTTCTGTGGGTGAGATCGCAGGGCCAATTCTCAGTTATCCTATGTCAATACTTAATGCCTACAAACATGTTGAAACATATGACATAATAGCCATCTATGTGTCTGTTGATGGAGCTTCGGGCATATGTAAGAGTGGTGTGCCTCATACTTGCACCATGCATTGTGGTACATGTGTAATGCAAGCTCATAAGTCAGATATTTTAGCACATGCCAAACCACTTTGTGTGGCTTGGAACTATATGCTAAATCTGGAGTCATGCAATATAACGACAAATGCCGTGTTGCATTACTGCACATAAGGGAGGTGTTCCATGGGCATTGTGTGGGAGTATTCATGCAACTCCCATGGTTGATGATGCATGTTATGTATCCCAAAATAGGTAAACCTGGGAATGCGTAAAATAAATATGCCTTCTCAGGTGATGGGTAACAAGGATAAATTACAGAAGTTGTCCAAGTCACTTCCGCTCCCTACATGTGCCTCTAAAGATTGTAAATGTGCCAGAAGGTGCCTCTTCCTGCATTAAACAATCAAGTATGCAACACAGGCACACTTGCCCCATGGTTCAAGAGTGCCTGTGTTTCTGCTAGGCAGACCAGTCTGTGTCACTGCACCGTGAAAGTACAGGAATGTACCACATGGTTAACGTACTGTGCATTCCTCCCCTTTCCCGGTGACAAAGTGCAGCGCAGCAAGGTCACTTGCTGTGCTGCACTGTGCTACTTGTCAAATCTCTGGCCCCTAGTGTCATGTACACTTAGTGGGAACCACGTACAGCAATGTGCAGCCAATGATTTACCATTCTGTCATACCCTCCCTAATCCTGTAATGGCAGTAGCAACAGAACAACTACTTGTAGTATTGTCTCATCTCACTGTCTGAATTGACTGAATCACATCATCTACACTGATGAAGAAATCAAGGTATTATTCATGGGCACACAAGACAACTAACAATAAGTACAAACTGTACACGATGTCTAAGTGCGGGATGAGAGTTACTTCAATAGTGTACCTTGTCTCTGAATCAGTCAAACTTCTAAAAAAATGAATGAGGTTTCAACTAATCCTATATCCATACGTAACTGTGTCACACATAGCTGAAGACTTGTATGTTGACCATAGTTCCTGGAACAACTCTGAAAGAACTAATATTTACCATATTTTCCAGGAACTATGTTGACCATAGTTCCTGGAACAACTCTGAATGAACTAGCTGTAAATTCCATATGTGTCATGCAGTGAATGTGTAGGCAATAGTCATGTGTAAAAGTCAATTTAGTATACCAATGTGAGAGTCAACATGACAAAACACACAAATGTCTCTGCCATGCTGACAGTCTCGGCCCACACACATACATATGTATTAGGTCACACTGACATATGTAACCATTGTGATACATCACCAGTGTATTTTGTAAATAGGCCAAATTCACAGTACATCAAGCCTTCTATGTTCAACATTTCAACTCTAACACAATGCTGTCAAACGTAATACACCAGTAACTAACCCAGAAAGGAACACAACCAGGGCAAGGTATATCAATGTACCCAGGATCCCAATCTCTACCTAAGCCAAATCAATGATGACAGAATTAAGGTATAGAAGTACAGATTCAAATAAATGGTAAAAAATAAAGTAGTGTGCCCTGCTGTGTAGTAGAAACCTACGTGTATCTACATCAGTGTGTCCTACATAATAATGGCCCACACTGTCAGACTTATGAGTCCAACCAAGTTCAGCATTACTTGTCTGACAACAAGCCAAGCATTAGCTAAAAGCTGACAACAAAATGTATAACTAAGCATGTCACATGTTGCAAAATGAAAACATATCTGCAGCTAGTTGCAATGTTCAAGTAAGTGAACAAATCAAAGGTGTGGTGAAAGTCATGTAGGCAAGTGGTGAAAGTCATGTAGCCAAGCAACAGCATTCAGAAATGACAAGAGGACATATGTATGTATGAGTGTTAAACAGGTTGCCACTGTCCAAACCCACATAGTGCTGAATATATGATACAAAATTGGACAACTACTTTGTCTCTGTGCACAGGTAGTGAGTGCACAGACCATAAAGTTGTCCACAACATTCGAAATAGCAATCACAGTAATCTACTGCCTTCACATGAAAGTCAGTGTGTGTAAGACTCCGAAGTAACAGGATATGGACAACATTAGCATTGACAGAACTGGTAGAGATGTGACAAACCATGGGCAACTATATTTATAATCTATGAAGTTATATACTGTAAAAAAAATCTATGAGTTTGTCAGTAAACATAACTCACATGTACAGGTATGGCTCTGTAACGATGTGCATAATAACTAAAATATTTTTTTCTTGTTACAGCTGACCAAGGTTATGGTCTGCAGCTGTAGGTTATGACCCCATTCTCCCATCCCCAGATGGAGGTGGGAAGAAGCTACAACCTGGCGCTGACCAGGATTTGCAGTGTTGTGGAATCTATGTTCGGCATGTGGAAGTGCTTCGAGATTTCGTTTACAAGTTTTGATTAAGACTTTGGTTTTTTCTGTTGCGAATTTTTATTTTGATTTTGAATTTTGGACAAAGAAAGAGGAGTGGCTTGGTGTGATTCAACACTTTATAGGCTTCCTCCTCTATGGTTGATCACGTGTTATTACTAATATTGGGTGATGTAGTTTTTTACTTTCCATGATGTTCATTGGCTGCTGTTAAAAATAAAGCATGGAAAGAGAAGCATAATCATCGCCTCCGTGTCCTTAATAGAATTGAAAAATTCTTAGCGCGAATGCTAGAATTTTTTTTATTCTCATGTGTCCTTTTGCCATTGTTATATCACCTTTTTTCTTACTGGTCTTTCCTCTTTGGTCACTCATTCAAATATGGCTGCCACACTTTTGATATCCTACCAGGCACATGTGAGTCCTTCATCACTTTCTCTTTACACATGCACGCTTTTCAAACACTCAGCAGCAAGTTGGCTGGTGCAGTCGGGATTCACCGCACAACTGTCTCTGTAAGCTTCAGGCCTGCGCACCTTGGTTTTTACTTGTAATATGGTACGTGGGGGGGTGGGTTCATGTTTCCATGTATATATTTCCACTGTAGGTGGGTTGTGGTTCCCACGCCGTATTCGGGAAGTTCCGATGCTGGTAGTCTGTGACACCAGCAGTTCCAGTGATTTCTCGGTCTTTCACTCGTGTTGAGTAATAACTAGATATGACTATTACCATTTCCTACATTTTGTGAGCCTCTTTGGCAGACTTGACCAGTGCCATTTAATTTACAAATCCTTTTTTCTTTCACAGTTCCCCCATGGTATCTAAATAAGGCTTATCATTTTCCTTGAAGGCCCTCATTCGTCATATCTATTTACCTACGGAGAATTTGCTCCATGTTGAGTGGCATGTAGGTGGGATACTTTGGTTGCTTGCTTTATATTGTATTTCAGACTACCGTGTATACATGCACTGTATTTGATGAATGAGCATTGTTTGGCCTGGACACAGAGATCATAGCATGGAGATCTCTCTGCACGTTTCACTAGTTGGAAGCATTTATCACTTTTTCTTTATTTTCCTCATCTGTCAAAAGCCCAAACACAGTGGAAGCAAACCAGCAACAGGCACCCCAGCCCCCAATACCACCGGCTACACCTGCAGCAACCCAGCCAGCAACCACATGGGCCAGGAGGCTCAGAAGACATCAAGATTCTATCTTCAAGCACTTTATATTCAAAGAAATGAGGAAGATTAATGTGAAACTGGACGGCATTAAGAGGGAGCAGGCCAGCCTGTGGCAGCGAGTAGACAATAAGGAGGAGGCCCTGGTGCAGGTCTCCCAACTCATATGAACATTTCAATGGACAATGTTTTAGACTTACATTTATAGTTTGATATTTTAATAGTAGATATAGAAGGGGCAGATTTACAAAGCCCTAGCGCCTCATTGCGCCACATTAGCGTCATTTTTTTTTTAATGCTAACGTGGCTTAAGGAGGCATTTTTTACCGCGCCATATTTACAAAGTGGTGCAATGCATGCATTACACAACTTTTCGACCCCTTGCGCCACATTATGCCTACGTCAGGCATAATGTATGCAAGGGAGGTGGTCTGCTGTTAGGAGGCCCGCAAAAAATGGCACAGTGAAATCTACAAGATTTCACTTCCCTATTTTTGGTGTCAGTTTTAACACCTGATCAGAGCAGGAATTAAAATGATGCACCCATTGAAATCAATGGGCCTCCTTGCACTTTGCTACACTAGCGTCTCAATTTTTGACAGTAGTGTAGCAAAGCGCCACAATAGCGTAAAAAATGTTGATGCTATTGTTCCAACAACCGACATGATGCACCGTATTATAAATATGGCACACACATGGTCTCATTAGGTGGGGCAAGGGTGACGCAATAAAAGTGGTGCATCAGTTTTCTTGTAAATCTGGTCCACAGTTAGTTAGTGATTAGGATAGGTTTGGTTTTAGCTTTTCATAGTTTTTATAGGCAAATATTTTATAACCTTTTCTGTGGGTGGGGGTTGATGTTTAGGATTTGTATAAAAAAAAATATAAAAAATAAATACCAAAAAAGATATATTTGTTTAGGTTTACATATGTAATTAGTATATGTTTAGGTGTAGTTGATGTTTATATTGTGCCAATCTATGTGTGTTCAGGAGGGTGAGGGCGTTGATGTTTAACGTGTTTTTTGCATTTAGTGTTTAATATAGGGTAGGATAAGTTAGTGTAAGATAGTGTTAAGGTTAGTTAGTTTAGAATAGGTAGACGTACATAGTTTAGGTTAGGTTTAGATAGAATAAGGTAGTGTTTAGGTTAGTTAGTGTAGAATAGGTAGTTGTAGTTTTCTTAAATAGATTTGCTATTAGTAAGACTTTTGATATTTTCACAACATCAAAATCATTGTGAGTTTCTAACATTGAGCATGTTGTGTTGAGTACATGATGCAGCTATTGCCCTGCAGTCTTTAAAGGTATATGTTATTTTGAGAGGCCTATGGTTAACAGTTGCCACATTTGAGTCACTTTATTTATGTACGAATGTGGGTTGGTCTGCATGAGCATTTTTACATTATTTGAGGCAACAGCACCAAAATTGATAGTGAGCAAAGAGTGTCTACACAGAGTACACTTGGGAAACATGTCATGTGACATGTAGCGGTGTTGAGAATTTCAGTGAGGAGATAAAAATTGCCAATAGGGAAGGTAGACCACTTCATAAGTCCACGGGTGGATAAGATCAACAGATGCACAAACAAAAAGTGGCAGTTCTGGGTAACAAAAGAGGTGGCATTATGATAGACACAGGACCACTGGGGAACTGTCCAGGGGGCACAGACAAAAGTAACTGGCAGTTACCAATGGGAATTGGAAAAGTCTACCTCTTCCTCCTCAGATGGGTGATGTGCCTCACCTGCAACTGGTGGTGTTTGTGTGTGAGGATCTGAGGCAAACACACATCAGGGATAGAAGGTATAGATAACCTGTCCCTTGCTGCGTTTGTCTGCACCAGCAAGGAAGGCAGCACAGCACTGACAAGGGTCTGATGGCTTCTCAGCAATGCAACAACGTTTTTATATAGGTCACCCGTTGATGATATGTAGAAGTCCAGCTTGCGCTCCATAGATGCCATGATCTAAATTATGGTTTCCAGCTTGGTTACAACCTCATTGGTGTCAGATATTGACGCCTGTTGTTCTTGACTCTTCCTCAGTACACCAGCAATGACAGCTCTGGCACTCATCCATACTATGGAGGCAATTGTAGGTGTCTTTTATTACCTCAGATGTATCCTTTTTGGGGCTGAGGCACCTATGGGCTTCTTCTAGGGTGCCCGCTATGGTCTCCATCCCCTCCCACACCTCATCAACCGTTTGCTGCTGGACTCCTTCCACTCACCATTGGAAGACCACTTGGGGTCCTTGAAGTGCACAGCTGGACTTGGACTGGCAGAGGGGGCATTTTCAGTGGGTGGCAGTTCATCTAGAGACCCTGTCATCCTTTACCATGTCCAGAGAAGGAGATTCTATGGCAGTAGTCTTCAAACTAGGGGGCGGACACCCTCTAGGGTAGCCTCAAGTGATCCCAGGGGGGGGCGCCAGGCTCTGGCCAAAATAAGGATTATGCAGATAATAGTGTTTGTTTTAAAAAAAATGTTTATTGCATTTTTTTAAAGGTTACAGACCTTAACTGCAATGTTTAAATAAGTCTAGACATATTTCAACATTGCCAACTTAATAGAATAATTATGATTTATTTTTCCCACGGGGGGAACGGTATAAAAAAGTTTGAAAACCACTGTTCTATGGAATCCAGTGGTTGCTGGTAGGTGTCATTGTCTATGGGGGGCAGGAGGTCCTCACCAATGAGTTGGTCATCCGGGACAAGCTGCTGGACATGAAGTGTTGTTTATCCATCTGCAATGAAAAAATATTTTATTTTTATTATGATTTATGATAGATATTGCCAAAAGTGCTTTCCAAATGAGAATTGCTCTACGTTATTCACACAACCACTCTGTGGCAAGGGGGCATTTTTGTGTCATTGCATACATTGCAAGGCAGTTACACAGCTTGCATCCCTGACATGGCTAAAAGGGTGAGTGCATGTAATGACCCCATTTAGCATGTCACTGTAATTATTTTCATATCATGGCTATATTGATGTAAGATTTGCCTATTGACACCCCTTTTGAGCATTGCACCATGTCAGCAGGGTGCCTGCATTCCCTCTAGCCATTACTTTGCCCACAGCTCCTGACAAAGTGATGTTAGTTTGGTCATCTATTAGTTTTGGTCTGTCACTGCCTTTCACACAGGACATCACGCCAAACTGCTTTGCAGTGCTGTATTGCATGCAATTTGTGGATTCATGTGGACACGGGCTCATACGTGACTCACAACTCCACGCAGCTAAGGGCATGTCCATGGTTTACTTGTGTGTACTCCTGTGATTTCCTAGTATGCACAGTATTCTGCAGAATCCAGACCAATAAGAACTGTGAACTGTCTCTGAAGGGGATAAGCACGGTCACACTTGTAAAACTACAACAGCTAAAGATCATCACATTTGGTCATTACCCAAGTTGGCCCTCTATAGAGCATCCAGATCTCTTCAGTCAGCCCTGCTCACTTGTACCTGTACATGACTCTGTCAATCATCAATTGGGCGGAGGGCCAGGGCTTACTCTCAGGCATTGATGACACCCAGATTATACATTGACTCTCAGGAGACACAGACATAACCTAAATTAGTTACAATATGCAATTGCCCAAAATGCATAGCTGTATGTCAGAACTATTGCTCATGTTGAACCTCATAAGAGAGTAGTGATGATAATTTATAACGTGTACCTACACTCATGGACCTCTGGTGTGCATCTCTTTCATTCACCCCCAGTATTCATTTGTACAAGACAGGAGGTATTGTTACCTCTAAAATGGCAGACAACACTAGTGAGATCTGACCAGCACATCAGGACAGCTGCATGTATTATGGTTTCATGCTAGTGACTGTACACATGGCTCTTCACATGATTTACCTTGGAGATACGCAACATACTGAAGCCCTGGCCCCCTCTCAGGTGTATTGGTTGACATGTTACACATGTCTGCCCTTTCCATTGCACAGAGCGCTGCGCAGCACAGAAAAGTGTGCTGCTGCATTGCACCACATGAAATGTTTAACCACATTGTTCACTAATGAGACTTTCCCTGTAGATCATCCTGGTCCTCAACCACAGCACTGCCCTGTTTAGCAACTCCTGCCACCAACTCAGTTGGGATAAGTGACACCACCTGCTCCTCCCATGGGTCCAACTCCTACTGGTCATCCTCCGGTCTGCATGTCTGACCTTAGGTTCTTGGCCAGTATCTCCTTGGTCCTGCGCTTAATATCATGGCACACTTTTTCCAGCTTAGACTCTGTCCTTTTAGCTTGGCCAACACTGTTGATCGTATCCACTATGGAATGTCAATTGCCTTCCTTCTTCCCTAATGGCAACTGGGAGATGAGAAAGAGAAGGTGTTCAATTTTTCACCTCAGCTATTAATATTTGGTTCTCCTCCTCAATGAAATTGCTCTTTTTCTTCCTCCTTCCAAGGCCTGCTGTCTGGGTCCTGGGTTAATTCTGCACTGGATTCAAGCTTGCCTGGCTGATATGGGGTTATAACTCAAAACCTGTCCCAGGATGCTTGTTTGGGTTCCAGGGGAGACCTAGCCTGGCAGTTTGGGTTGGACTGGTCCCATGGGGAAGCAGGGTCAAGACCTATTTGCATATGGCTGGGTCCAAAGTGGACAAAGTGGACAAAAACACAATGGATTGGGATGCTGGGATGCAGCCCTGAGTGGTTGAGATTAATTCAAGCATTCCATCTTGTTTTTGTAACAATTACTAGCAGCACATCAACAAGTATTACATTCTCAACACTCTCATATTGTTACTTAGTAAATGAGGTTCCCCACCTTTCATCCAGCACCATGTAAAGAAGCCTAATTTTATTTTAAAAAAAGTTTTGAAGTAAATAAACTGTTTTGTCTGCTTCTTCAAGTAAGCCTGACTGATTCAGGCTTAGAGATTCAGTATTTGGAAGCTCGTAGGAATGTCATGTAAGGGTTGCCCGGCACCTTGAATAAAGTCCAGGTTTTTCTCCCTGTCTCCCTGGTAGGTAGGGCTACAGTACAGGCTGTGCTTAGAGCTGGTGGTCTGGTTGAGGGGAATTTATAAACTTCTATTTGCCAAAACCAGTACTTAGGGGAGGCTGGACCTCTTCTCCTTTGTTTTAGGCCTTACCTGAGATAGTGCATCCACTGCTTCTTGCAAGATATTTTGTTAACTTAGGAGGCTTAAAGCCCACCCATTGCTTACGATTTGCTGGCTTCATCATCACTTTAATTTCCTTGCTTCTCTTTGGTCATCACGTGACGGCTTCACTTCCTCTAAGTGTGTTTGTACCTCCCCTGAAGTACGGACCAAGTACTACTTCATTGCCCAGTGTCCTTTCACTGCTCCCATTTTTGGATTTACTTTATTAATTTAGTTGTAGCACACAATAAGAGTGCATGTGCTTACTGCATTGTTTCTTCCTTTCATCCTCCCTGCCTTGTTTTGTTTTGCCCCCACCTTCCCTTCCTGCCATCTGTGTTGCTTTGCCCCACATTCTCTGCCAGCTGTCCTTGTTGTTTTCTTACCACTCGTCCACGTTGCGCCCAGCACCCACCATAAAGCAAGAGCTACGACAGACACCACTGGTGATGTCATAGTGCTTTTATCTCCCCTACCCACCCTCTGTGTTGCTTCCCTGCCCACCCTCTCAGTTACCTGCCACCCAAATCATCAGTCGTATGAGGTTTGCTTAAAAAATGTAAACATGCATGTAATAGAAAACAAGAAGGCTGGAGATTATGATGGAGACATTCAAATTCTGAAATATAACAAACGCAGCACAAGCAACAAATATTTTTCAGCAGAAAGATACTTCTTGGAGAAAAAAATCACAATCTTACAGCGAAGAATGCAAAAAGGAAGATCCAAAATGTAGTAACAATAAAAAAGAAGTAGAGGGTAGCGAGTGTAAAAACAACCTGTCTCATCTAAGCAAGACCTATTGTCTTTGTCAATGTTTTGTAGCAAGGTTGTATGGCAGGGTCCTGGTGCTGGCTGAGTCACAGCAATTTGTTTTACATAGGCTTGACCCATTGGCTTTGCCAATGCTTGTTTTCTTGGGCAGAGTTTCAAAGTAACCCAGGTTTACTTTGGAAAGCTGAAGGTTGTGCCTTTGGTTTTCTTCTACAATATATAGTACTTATCTAATTCTTTGCATTGTAAACCTGCAACTCCACAGCTGAAGAGTTAAGTATGACACGTAAGCCTGTGTTCAGCTGAGCTAGAGACCATTGTTTTTAAAAGGACGGTGAGAAAGAAAGTTGTTCCCCTCTTCAAAGTGAAGCACGTCTCTGGGCTTTGAGGTGGTAGAGCGAAGGCCGTGGTAAAAACAGAGGAAATGCTTTTATTGGTCTGGCTGTCGCTAGACAATTATTTGAGAATCACCGAGAGAGGAGCTTTGGCTCTGCTTATTTGTTGGGAGCCAGGAATACAGGTTTTCATTGGACAGAAGTTGTGCACTTCCACAGAAAAGTGCTTGACCTCCCTACAGCTATGATCATGTTTATTTATCCAGCTGTCTGAGCCTGAACTTTCAGGGCACACACACATGACAATGTAAGGCTACTAAATGCTAGTGTAGAGAGCTACATAATTTATGGTGTCGTCTCTGACAGCAGCCCAGATGTTAGGAGGGCAGTCATTAACCTACATGGATGTCTCAGTGTAGGTTGACAGCGTAACTGTCACTTGCCCTTTTAACCTACACTCACATTCTACAGTTCTTTGCTTCCATTCAAATACATATCCATTCCCATGCTATTAACTTTAAATGCGTCACAATACCATACAACATTCCTTTACAGCCAGACCTATTGGCAGTGACCGTGCTTGTTTAAAGCTTTCTCAGTCTTTGCCTTGCATTAGTCCTGAAGGCCAGAGGGAAATGTATCTGTGACTCAGGCTATTTTTAGTAAGTTTGCTCTCCATCAAAAAGTAAACAGAGACCATTTGATTATTTTAGTAAATGAAACATTGTTGCAACTCACATTCATGTGTACTTAAATGATAATAAAATGCACTGAACAGTCCTGGGTTTAGAGCAGGAGTGCTTAACCTTCTGCCTTTCATGAAACCCTAGTAAATCTCTACTGGAAGCTAGAAACCACCAACTAAGCAATTTCTATGATTTGAACCTCAAGCAAATGCACTAAAATACAGATGCAAGAATAGATCAAACAAATACACAAACTGTGGTATATTTTACTTTTTTTAAATTAATTAAATTCTCTTTATCCGGTTTATATTGCAAAATCATAAAAGAAAACACACAAGAGTCATTAAACAATAAATGATATGAGACATTGCAAATACTAAAAATAAAATATAGTAGTTATAAAACATGATTAATTATTCTGAGAGCTCTGTTTTCCAACTATGACTTTTAAAAAGCAAACAACATTAATTTAAATGAACTCATCTTTCAGCATCTGTAAATATAAAAGAGCAGGGTGAACTTGTGAGAAGCCTCTCCCTTTCAGTAAAGAAGTAATAAAAAGTACTTCTAGGTACATTGTAAAATTCACAAAACATTATAAAATACAGGGTATTCTGTGGAGACCGTTTGTTGCAGCTCCAGGGTCACGGAGAATTAAAATTGTAACACCCTCAGGGGGTAGGGGCTAAAATCAGGTGCAAATGGTTAAATCTGAACCTCACAAGCAAAAATCTGTCCCTGTTGTTTTTCACAAGGGTTAAATATGGTCCCATTTCCAGTGTGGTAGTTACCATGACATATTTCCTAACTGAGGGTATCAACAACTCTGTCTCTTCCTTCTGATGTAGGAAGAATAGGAATACATCACATACAAACAAACATAAGTTCCCAAATCCCAATACAAACATTTTAGGCTAGATAGTTGTATACCAATGTAAGTAGTGAAAGGCTTAATACATGACATGTTAAAAAAAGACAGACTGTGGGTTCAATAGAAAAGGCAGGTCATATTTAGGACAAACAAACACTTATTACTTAGGAAACTTATACACATGCTGCATTGTTAAGTTAGCTGTGCTGAAACACACAAGAGGCCCAAGCCACATTAGAATGAGAGTTTTTCTTTCAAGCTGCACCAACTGTTGCTTTCAAAATGTTCACTTAGCACGAACTGGGTGGAACAAAAGGGTGTATCCTTCCTTAGCACAGGGGTCCTAAAAACCACTAGTCATTCATATCGTGGTAAGGGGAACTGTGTAAGGGTCAGATAAGTATTTGCAAGGCAGGGCTACCATGAGCAGCACGCAACATATAATCTCTTGTTGTGCAGAAAGATAGATATGGTGAATGACGTCAGTGTAACTTACCCACCCATGAGGCCAACAAGTACATGTGCTTCTTTCCAGAGGCACCTCATTATCTTATCTGTACTGCTTGTAGTTGCTTGCCTCAATGGTGAACTCTTGACCACAGTTTTTTGTGGTTTTTACAGTATAAATGCTACTGGTGTTTGAACCAGAACTTTGAACTTCAGGCATGGCCTCTATGTTAAGACTGCCTGTTGTTCCCAGCTGAAAATCCATTAAACCTATATTATTGTGTCAAATTGATCTGTCTTATTTTATTAACATATTTCCCTCTAACATATTGGCCAGCTAAGCCAGGAGCTCTACTTTGATCTCACCAACTGCCGGACTGGGGGCCCTGCCTGAGGTGATTTACGCACCACGAGGTGATTTACGTACTTTTTAATGAGGCAAAGGAGATTCCAAAATGTATGTAAAAATCTCTGATTTTGTGGGGGACAGATGGGTCTCAATGGAAGGTAGTTGAGTGGACAAAGTACGAGGTCTGTTCTTTTTATTTTATAAAGACATTT